>NC_139940.1:9386182-9653682 GCF_963454915.1 Gymnoscopelus microlampas
TAGATCGGCTATTTTTAAATAGCATATGTATAAAATAGGCCAAAAGTGGTTAATGTGTGTTTTATAATATAATAAGGTATATCTACAAAGTAACTAGTAACTAAAGTTTTCAAATAATTGCAGTGGAGTAAAAGTACAATATTTGCCTCTGAGATGTAGTGGAGTAGAAGTAAAAGTATTGAAAATGGGAAATGGTAAAAAATCTTCAAAAGTGTACTTAAGTACAGTACTTGAGTAAATGTACTTAGTTACTTTACACCACTGGTCCACTGTGTCTCTCTCCATGAATTAATTGCCGTTAGAAAATCAGAGAGCAGGCCCTGTGCCTTAGCCTTTAAGGAGCGCACAATTGTCTGCTAGCGTAGCAATCACTTTGAATCACTGCCTCCCTGCTTACTTCCCCACAAAGAATGTACTTTATTTATATATATATTTTTCTTTTAATAAAACGGAGCAATGCCTGCAAGCCAGTTCTGCAAAGAAAATTGATACTTCTCACTCCAACACACCCTCTGTAATAAAGAAGCTGATGACATGGTAAATATATCCTTCTCTATAGCCCCTTTATCCAAGGCATTTCACAATGCTTTAACATAACACCCGTTCACACAGCGACAGCAGAGGCAACCGTGCGAGGCGCCTACCTGCTGGTCGGGAGCAGTTAACAGGGTTCAGTGTCCTGCTGCTCGGACAAAACGACTAAGCCAGGAGGAGCCACGTATTTAAACCATGAACCTTCTAGTCCTCAAACGTCCACTCCACCTCCTGAGCCACACTGCCGCCCCGTTTAAGCTGTGAAATACAACTTTCACTTTTCTAATCTATGGATTAGGGTTTTTGCTCAAGGACACCTCAACCTGGAACCTGTTACGGTTTGTTCAGTTTCAGGGGTCTCCCCGTCTCTCCGGCTCAAGTAAACAGAAAATACATGTTCAGGTGGGGATACCGATTGTAATGAGTTCTCTCTCTTGTCAGGAGAGAGAACTCATACAGGACCAAGTGTCTGCCCAAAAAAGAACAGCATAACATTGCATTTGTGAATTTCTCTCACCTAATTGGATAAAATTGGTATTCCAACCTGAATATTTATTTTCTGCTTACTAAAGAACCGGAGAGATTAGGAGACCCCTGTTATCAGAATATAGAGCTTTATTCGTTTTTTTTACAAAAATAATGACACTTACACCCAGTGGGTCCAATTGTCTATACTTTTACTTCTACTCCACTACATCTCAGAGGCAAATGTTGTACTTTTACTCCACTACAATTATTTGAAAACTTTAGTTACTAGTTACTTTGCAGATATAAATTATTACATTATAAAACATACATTAACCACTTTAGACCTGTTTTATACCTAGGCTATTTGAAAATATCCGATCTACAAGCTCACAACGCGTCGCATCGCGACGCGTTGTGAGCTTGTAGATCGGCTATTTTCAAACATTTTAGTACTTTTACTTTTGGTTCTTCAAGTACATTTTCCACCACTGCTTACACCACCTTTAAGCAGCAGTTGACAGTACGTAAACTGAGCGCATGAGTAACATAGTTTGGGTAACTACTGGGGAGTAATAGTTTATACTTATAAACCTTATACTGCAGCAATGCAGCAACTCCCAGGGTCTATAGCGCTTTGTAAAGCGGGATAGACGCCCTCGTTGCTCGGGCTGATACTGACAATAAGCCACTCTGACCTACTTACTTATACTTGCAGCGGTAAGCTAAGCCTAGATGCCAAAATCAACTGTATACAGTACGCTACCATTCATTCATTCTCAATAAATCTGTTGCACGTGAGCTGTCTGACTGTCTGAAATACAGCTGCTGTGGGCAAGCTCCAAAAACACTGAGGGTAATAGAAAGTAATAATGCTCTGCTTTGCTGCTTTTTGCTTGAGAAGCTGAAATCATTCATTTCTCCAGACTGTTCACGAGCCGTCCAAAAACAAGCTCGATAACTATAATTAAAAATCATCCTAACTCAAGTGGATGGCAGGCAGAGCCCATACCGCAACTATTACGACAACATCTGTGTGTATGCTCACCTTATTGTTGTGCGTTACATTACATTACGGTCATTTAGCAGACGCTTTTATCCAAAGCGACTTACAATAAGTGCATTCAACATACTGTAGGTAGGCAAGAAAACTACTAATCACCGGACGTCTTAAGTGCATTCTCTTCTAAAACAAGCAACTAAGAGTATACCTAGTGCTAAGGTAAAAGTGCAATATATCAGCTACCTAATTTCTTAAACAGATGAGACAGAATCAAATGAGCAAGAGCTAAAAACAATACGTTTATAAAAATAAACAAGATCCAATAAAACAAGAGCTTGTATAAATAATTGACAACAAGTAGGCAAGGCTAAGATGGGCAGTGACTCTGCTGTCCTGACGTCAGTGTGGAGTTCATTCCACCACTGTGGGGCCAGAACAGAAAAAAGCGGTGACCGCGTAGTCATAGCCGGTATCGTGCTTGGTGTGGATGGCCCTTAACACTCCTGAAACTAACAGTGTCAGTCAATGTTTCTCTAAACTTGGGTAAAGTCATATATTGGCAATGATTCAATACTATAGTGAGGTTTACGAGCTAGCTGCCGAACTTTGGCTAAGGTTACTATAAAACTAGCTTTGTCTCGCCACAGAGAGGCAGCAAAAAAGTAGAACTTTTTTCAACTTTGCCACAGCTCTTTTTGCTGGCTCTACCACCCATGCCGCAGCGGCGAAGACGGCCACAGACAATGCATCGAACTTGTCATTTTCTTACCGCGCGGAAGCACAAGACCACTGCTGCCGTGAATTGAGCGTACGGTACAGTAGTCGTATGGTACAGTATAGATGCGTACGCCGCAGCATAGGCTTGGACCTACACCGCTAGAGTCTCTGTAGGCTGACACGCAAAAGACCAACCGTGACTCATGTTTTTTTTCTTTTCTTTTTTTTTCTGTTGTCGTGCAGATCAGAGATGATGGGGGGGGAAAGAAGAACAGAGGGGATAGAGGAGAGAGGGGAGAGAGAGAGAGAGATGCGGCAGGGAGGGAGGGAGTGGCAGAGATGGACGGAGGGAGGGAGGGAGGGAGAGAGAGAGAGAGAGGAAAGAGGACGGACAGAAGGGACGAAGGAAGGAAGGAAAGGATGGAAGGAAAGAAGGAAGGGAGGGAGGGAGGAAATACGGCTGGAGGGGGAGGGGGAGGGGGGACCACCAGGACATCCACCGGCTCCTCGCTGGTGCTTCCTCCACCCTTCTCCTCTTCCTCATCCTCCTTCTCCTCCTAATCTCCGTCTCCTTAGAGCAGTGGTTCTCAAAGTGATGGTCCGGGGGCCCCCCAGGGGTCCTTGAGGTTGCTCCAGGGGGTCCCCAGCTAAATGATTGATAGTTGGGAACCCAAACAGAACCCTTACAGGTCTGGAACTGTGAGAGTGTACAAATGGAACCGAAACGAAATGGAAGAAGTTTGAGAACCACAGCCTGTACAGCTCCTTCCCACCGGCGCCCCGCCCTTCTGCGCCGCCACTCTCTCCTCTCTCCCGTCAACCCCCCCTCCCCCCCGCCCTCCTCCTCCGCCTCCTCCCGCCCTCCAACCCCTCCTTTTTTCCGCCGGCCGCCATACACGTTCTCCCATCAGCCCCCACTCTCTCACCTGCGCCTCATTCTCCTTCAGCAGCCTGCGGGTGCGCGCCCCGCCGGGGTCGTCCGTCACGTTCAGCATCACCACGCTCTTCTTCTCCCAGCCGATGAAGGAGCCGTCCGTCAGGCCCTCCACCACCTGGATGAAGTCCTGGTAGCCCGTGTGGCGCGTGGTCACCACCGAGAACGCCGTCCAGTCGTACTCCTCCAGCACCTCGAAGATGACCTCCAGCTGCAGCGCCGTGGACGAGCTGAACTGCAGGAAGATGGAGCCCGTCTCCTGCGAAACGTGGAGGGGGGAGAGGGGAGGAGAGGCGAGAGAGAGAGGCGGAGCAGAGGAGAAGAACGGCAGATTTCTTGAAGGATAAGCCCTTTTTCCCCCTAGTTCTGTTTTTTTTTTTTCATTTTCCTAGTTGTTGCAGTCATGCAGATCGGGTTTGGCCGATAAAAAGGTTTCTGTCGTTTGTAGAACGAGGCTTATCAGAATCCCCCACTCTGTGACGGAATCACACCTGACAGACCTTATGAAGTGTTTCCAACGCGTCCTTTCAACACCACAGCACCGACACTTCAAGTAGCGCCCTGTGTAATCTTCACTGTCAGGCTGAAACCTTGTATATATTCCACAGAAAGAAATTTCGTCTTTTTATGTTTTTTATATTTTCATAATTGAATGCCCTATTCTTTTACCCCCTAAAATAGCTGATCTGCAAGCTGGAAGTGGTTAAGTCTGTCTGTGAGTTTAACCAATGAAAATGGTCATCTAAGAGCTCGTGCCTAAACAATAACTACATTGGATCCACCGGAACACAGATTCATTTTTGCATTTCCCGGAAAAGTTATGTTTTTTTGGACATACAAGGTCCCTGCCCGACTGCGATGATACGCGACTTCACAAAATATCCTTGACCTTAACCGTAATGGATGGTCAAGGTCAAGGATATGTCTTCTCCATGCCCCTTGTAAAACGTCTGCGCCGTCCTTCCACATGCATGAAGACAGGAACGCCACAGCCCTCATAGTAATTCATACTTCATCGCACAACGGTCTGTCTGTGTCGGAAATAGCAGACCTACACGCTTGTCGTAGGTCTGCTATTTTTGACGTGCAACACTGATGTGCTCCGGAGCATAAATTAGGCTTACACACCGGGAGTGTGACGAATAAACTTCATTCGTACAGGTGGTTGATTGTGTTCGCACTGCAAAATCAACCTTGTTTCGAAAAATGATTGTGTCGCCTCCTGTCATTCACGTTCTCAACATTAGTTTAAATTAACACGAATTAATCACACAAAATAAACACTCCCAGTGTGTACAGACCTTAAGGAGATAACTTAGTAGGAATGCACCAATGTCTCGTAGTTTTTCAATACCCATTGTTGAATTTGAGCTTAAGAATGCTCAGCTCAGATAAGATTTGCAGTTTTTGGCATAATTAAGTAGTATGGTTAACATTTCAAGACTTAGACTGGTAATAAGAGTCCTTTACAAAAGACACTGATTGTCTTCCAATATATTGGTGTATTCCTACATATTAGGGTAAAAACTGTACTTAATTATTGTAATGGTGTAACGTTAATTGTTCACCTTCAGCTAAAACAAATGGTTAACCACTTGAGCGTCCCTATTCATAGAATAGGCTAACATTTGCCCAATATAGCAGATCTACAAGCTCACAACACACAGCTTTGCAACACGTTGTGAACTTGTAGATCCGCAATTGTTTGCCAGAGAGATTTGTTGTAGAGGGAGAAAATTATGGGCCAAGGAATAAGGATAGACCCCTGGGGGACCCCAGTCAATGCACTAACTATATTAGGGTTGAAGTGGTTAGATGCAGTGTGAGAGTTGCTGTGTTGAAAGGACATGTTTCACACTCCTCATAAACTTTTTCTCTGGTATGGTCCCATATCAGATCGCTTGAGACAGATGCATGGAGCAATGCATGAGGTATATAAAGCTCTATGCACTGAAAGAAACTTGTGAAATTCTATGATTGCCGATTAATATGGCGACAACAACTACGAAAACAATGGCCCAGGTCGGAAAAGAAACAAATCAACTTATCCTGTTGTTTACACAAGCCAAGAGGCAAAATTGCTCTGCACTTGGCTTGTTTACCTATGGAGAGTGTTCCCAGGCTGGTGGAAGTCAGCGTTACCTTTTCACACTGACACAAACTTAGCCCACAAAGCCTATCACCGTGGAGAGACTGTTTGATTCCTCCTCCACGGTGCCTCCGGCTTGGCCGGGTGCTCCGGCGAACACAATTGCTTCGTGTTTCGCGAGTGAGAAGCAGACCAAGGGACGGCGATGTTAGTGCAGCAACTCCTTGGTCGGGGCGCCTGTTCAGCCGGGAGAGAACTACTGGAGGAGGGATAAGCGTGTTCCTCCGCAGAAAGGCGTCTGGCGAGTCCATGTGTATCGGAGGAGACATGCGGATGTCTACTACCTCTCTAAGACCAACAAGCGGGGAGGGGGGGTTGGCAGTGACAGAGACTGGACACATGGGGGGAAGGGGGGATTGGTAATGACTAAATTGAGGTGGAACTTAAAACAACAACAACAACGACAACGACAAGAACAACAACAGTTCGAAACATGAAAACATCCTGGATATCATCAGAACATTGGTTGTCATGTTACAACCCCATCACCTGGGCCCATTTCTTAACTACTTATATGCTTCTTTGTATGAAAATAGCGGATCTACAAGCTCACAATGTGTCATGAGCTTTTAGACCTGCTATTTCTGAATCTTTAAAACATTAAAAATTTGCTCAGAATAGGGACACCAGGGTTAATGTGGTTAACATTTAAAATTGTGATATTATAAAAAAAAGTAGAACAACAAAAATCAAACCCATCAGACCATTCCCAAAAGGAAACGCACATATTTAATCCAGCCTGACCAGAAGCAGGGATAAAACATTATCATCCCCACCGGCAATAGAGGGGGGGATATCAAAAGCAGAGGCAAGAAAAGACAGCCTAATAATGAACAGGACTCTTCTTCCCCTGTGGGATTAGATGACCGTGTCTAAAGGTTAACAGGTAGCACCCTCCTTCCTGCAGAGCAGCACAGCTCCTATACTCAGACCACATAATAGCCATGAAGATCCCACAGCGGGCCAATCACATCAATAGCGGGTAGCTGGAGGCCAAAGGCTGCCAATACAGTACCTCCTCTATCCTATCCTATCCTATCTCATCTCACCCCGTCTGCCTCTGTGGAAAAAAGACGTATTATCACTGTTGGGTGGAAACCTTGTATGTCCAAATCCGTTACTTTTCAGATAATGGGGGAGGGAGAACAGTGGCGTCAGTTCAGCAAAAGCTAAGGTATGGCAAGGTTAGGGTTGCCAACTCCCAGAGATTAAAATAAGGGACACCTATCCTGGCGCGCGGCAAAGGGCACCTGCCATACCCAATTGACGCCACTGGGGAAGAATCTGTATTCGAATTCCAATGTAGTTATTATTTAGTCACAAGCTCTCGTTAATATTTTTTATTGGTTAAATATTCATAAAACCCATAGAGGGTCTCAACGACTTTCAACCTGGTGTCCCTATTTTTGGCATGTCATTATAGGTGGAATTTTTATGAGTTTGTCATAAAAAAAGATGTAGGCTAAGATGGAGATACAAGGTTTCTGCCTGACAGCAATGCTCCAGTGCTCTTGTGTAATGAATGCTACAGCTCTCATTCTTTCCTCACTCATGATTGAGGGTTGTGATTGGGTAAGAAGGCACATTTCGTGGTACACAAAGAGAACCTCTCTCTACAGGTACAATACTGATCCTCCAACAACAGCTTCCAACAACTTTCATCCACCGTAGAAGTCCTGTTTCTGAAGGAAAGCTACACTAACACAGCACAACAATGGACCAAAACTCCCATGACTACTCTGTCTTCCTTAGAAGGTGGGGGGGGAGGTGGGGGGGGGGGGGGGGTATTTCTCGCGGACCAGTGAACAACACTCGTCCTCCGCTGGGCTTCACTGTTTCTGAAGGCCAAGTAGCGACACAACAAGCAGCCGCGCAATGCAGTCTCCTCCACTACAAAGAACTATACGACTCCCATGACCCTGCCATGGTTATTCACATCATTGGGCTCGAAACACCCGTGAAACCGCTGGGCCACAACAGCTAGTCTCCTCTCTTGAGGTGGGGGGTGAGGATTGGGGAGGGGGCGGGGGGCACATCTTCAAAAGAAGATCATCAAAAGGTTCTGCAATTTCATTCAGTGAGATTTAAAAAAAAAACAGGTGAAACAGTTATTTGCACAGTAAACAATGCATTTTTCTTGGAAGGAGCCATCTGATGCACAGATGCAAGAACAGACCACACACGCACACACACGCGCACGCACGCACGCACACACACCTGCAAATACAAATTGCATGGACGTAGCCATTGCTCACACATTCTTACGCACACAAATGTATCCTCACCCACAATGAAACGTAAGACACTAACGTTTACACACATACACACACACACACGCACACGCACACGCACACGCACACGCACACCTTTGTTGACAATGTACATTCCCAAATGAAAAGTGCTGTACGTGCACATACAAATGTAGAACCACACGCACACATGCAAATTGACGCAATGTACCAGATCAAAGCCAGTCAGAGACGTGTGATTTGGGAAAGTACAGGATCAGTTGGCAAACCCCACCCCCGAGTGGAATGAGGAGATTTTAGACGCCAGGAGCAGCTCTGTTAACCCCCGCATCCCTGTTCTGGAATTGGTCGCTTTCATTGCTGTTTCCTCAGCAGAAAACCATCCGTTCCTTTTCTTTATTTCAATGGATTAAGTAACAGCCGTCTGCCAGCCTGCAGATGGATGGATCATGGACGCTATATTGATAATTCTCATCACCAAATACCTAGTCCCAGTAGTCTGTACCGTCATATCTCACGTGAGTAGCAAGTACTGTACTCGACTATCCCGCCAAAAATTTGAATACCGCAAACAGTACAGGAAAATAGGGCATGTGAGAACGGCTCTCCCACTGTACAAATGCACAAAAGCTGTCTTTTCTATTGTGTTTTTTTAGTAACAGTATCCTGTCACTAACTAACATACAGCAAGCCACCTATGTACCTTTCAAGCAGGCGTGATTCAGCCAGTGGAGACAGTCGGGGGCGGGGTTTGCCAACCGGTCCCGTACAATCCCAAATCACGCGTCAGAGACCCCCCCCAGACCTGCTCCTCCTCACCTCCCTGTGAACGCCTCCCGTCCGTCATCCATTACATGTACCATGTCCTACCAGCGCCCCCCAGAGACCACCTCCCCAATGCAATGGTTCTCAACCCCAGGGGTCATTGAGGGCTTCCCAGGGGGGTCCCCAGCTAAATGAGTGGTAGCTAGGAACCAAATGGACCCTTAAGGCCAATAGGCTCTATGCTCAGCGGCCATATTGGCAAGAATTTGGGCCACCTCCTTACTTCCTAATTCACAGGTGTTACAAATGATACTAATCAATGTTGAGTTCCATTCTAAACTAAGTCAGGGTGCTGCTATTGTGCATGTTGGCGACACTAAATGTAACAAGCCCAATGTTTGCCAATATGGCTGCTGTGCATAGGGCCTACTTATGCTTTGAGCGACTGCATCAACCAACACGTCAAAACGTCAACAAAAAGTGTCGTGGAGGACTTGCAGCGATGCTGTCGACGCGTACCTCTGGAAAAATGAACGTTGCGTATATACTCTGATTGGTTGGGAAGCTGCACGAGACCACGCCCACGGTTTACGTTTGTAGCGGCGCTGTTGCGTCTGTGAGTTGCAGACGCCACAAATGCTCAAAACTGACCGTTGAGAGACTCTTAGTGCGACTTTGTTGGTCAACACTTGTCGCTCAAAAGCATTACGGGTCCATTTGGTTCCATTCGTATGCTCTCTGAGTTATGGGGGTTGGGGGGGGCGTCCGTGGCATAATGCATATCATAATGCATACCATAATGCATACCATAATGCATAAAGCATAATGCATACCCAACCCAATCTCCAAGAATTTAGTATACATTGCACAGAGTGGTCATTCCGTGCATAGACAACTGGAAAACCCGAAAATCCGTGCATAGCCGCCTCGCATCTCCCCCATTGTGACTACACCATTTCGGAGGCGCGCAGTTTCAAGCGAATTGTCGCCACGTAAGGGACCGCCGAGTGAGCTAAAGCGAGTGAGTTGCCGTCCCGAATGTTGCGACATTCCCTTGAACCTACTCAGCGCCGTTTGAGTTATGTACCGATAGGCAGAGAATCGTACAATTTGTTGTGGGGACTGCTCTGCTTCCGGGTTTTTTCCGGGTTGCAACTGGTTACGCTCACCGTGGGACTCGTCGTACATATGCACAGATTTTAGGGGTTTCTAGGCTACTATGCACAAAATGACGTGCACTGCAATGTATACTAAATTCTTGGAGATCAGGCTGGCATACCATTAAAAAAAAAAGAAAAGGTTTGAGAACCACCGCCCCCCCAATGCACCCTCCATTCCATCCGACCCCCCCACCCCAAACCCCAGCATTCCCCTCTCTACCTGTGGCATCCTGCCCAGCCCCGCTCCCCCTCCCACGGCCACAATGGGCAGCCCCGTCTGGGCCGAGACGAACTCCAGCATGGGGGCCAGGGGGCCCCAGGCCGTGGGCGGGGGCCTCTCCTCCTCGTAGACCAGGCCCTGGAGGGGCCGCGCCGCCAGCAGCTCGCACAGCTGGGACAGCACCGTCTTGGGACTGCTGTCGTTCACCTGAGAGGGAGAGAGAGAGAGAGAGAGAGAGAGAGAGAGAGAGAGAGAGATAGAGAGAGAGATAGAGAGAGAGGGAGAGAGAGAGAAAAAAAGGACATTGTTTCATTCAGCACGGAGAGGGGAGAGAGAGAGAGAGAATAATAAATCAATTGATTAGGTGAAATAAAGTTGCTGAAATCAAACTGAAATTGAATGGAGGGAGGGGGGGCGGAGACAGAAATACAGAAACGGAGAGAGTAATGTAGGAATGATAGAAATGGAGAGAAAGAGAGGGGGAGAGAGAGAGAGAGAGCTATGCACGGGAAGAGAGCAGGGAGGTAATTGAAACTGTACTGAAGTGATAATAGGCAATGGAACGGAACTGAAATTGAAATTGACCTGAGAGTGAGAGAAGGAGACAGCGGCAAAGAGAGAGTGAGCCTTGGACAGAGAGAGAGAGAGAGAGAGAGAGAGAGAGAGAGAGAGAGAGAGAGAGGAGAGAGAGAGAGAGAGAGAGAGAGAGACCTTTCGTGTATGTCACTTCACAAAACGAAAAGGAGGGGGAGGGAGAGCGAGAGACCGAGAGGGGGACGCATGCTCACTTACAGCCTGCTTTCATGTTTTGGTTTGGTTTGCTGGCCTTTGAGATGCATTCATGTTGCATTTCGTACTTGGCAAGCTAACAGCGATCTTACGATGCCAATAAAGATTATTGAATTGAACAGAGAGAGCGAGAGACAAAGAGAATACAGAGAAATTAAGTCAAATGGAAAGAGACAGGGAGAGAGAGCACGAGAGCGAGACAGACAGACAGACAGACACACAGACAGACAGACATAGAGATACAGAGACAGACAGACAGACAGACAGACAGACAGACAGACAGACATAGAGATACAGAGACAGACAGACAGACAGACAGACAGACAGACAGACAGACAGACAGACAGACAGACAGACAGACAGACAGACAGACAGAGATATACAGAGACAGACAGACAGATATAGAGACAGAGAGCCCTAATATGCACGTCTTAAATCCACGTCTTAGGTGATAGTGCCACCATGTTTGGTTGTAAGGACACCGGCAGTTTAACTAAGCAGTACTCAGTCAATTCTAAACAGACTGTTATAATTAGAAGTTCTCTATAATCTGTGAAGTGTCTACTTTCATTAGGGGTATGGTTCATGATTGTATTGTCTCTCCATCAAATGACATCAAGCGAAAAGAAACAATCGGCTGCCGGGCGCGCAGAGCGTGTGGATGCATATAGTCAGCAAGATCTTCACATTTAACTATAGCCACACTCATTCAAATTGTTCAAATTAAAAATTCTCTATAATCTGTGAAGGGTCTATTTTCATTAGGTGTATCAGTCATGTAGTCAGTACTTAAGTGCGCACATTACCACTTCCATAATAGCAAAATGGCATTGGTCACGCCTCCACGTTTTAAAGTAAGTAATAAGACCAGGTCTTAACTATGAAGTCCTTAATAGAGCCCAGAGAGAGAAACCCATGGCAAATAGAGGCCATGCAGGATATGTCTCTTAGTTAATTATCTGCACTGTAGCTCATAGTGAAGGTGTCATGTACCGTATTTTGCAGTGACATTGTTAGGCCAATAATACAAGCTGTTGGTCAAAGAGCAAACACACACACACACACACACACACACACACACACACACACACACACACACACACACACACACACACACACACACACACACACACACACACACACACACACACACACACACACACACACACACACACACACACACACACACAGACAACGACACACACGTGCACACACACACCGGCAGCAGTCCTGTACTTGGCTATTCACCTCAAGTAATGAGTGTGAGCATGAATAATGTATATCATCTATGATTATGAGTCCCCTTTCCTCCCAGCTGGGCAGAAGTAGGACGTCAGGGGGACAAGCTCTAATGGCTGGGAGTGGGACTAGACGTGCCATCACCATAAAGGTCTGGGGGTTCGATCCCCACTAGGGCCAATGAGCGTCCCATCAACGACCTGTCACTGTGTGTCCTAGAGCAGAGATGCTGAATTGTCAGGTTGATTCCAGTCTGCTATAAACTACTGTGATGCAAATAAACCCCTGTGGTGTCGACGTCAAGAACAATACCTGTCTTTTTTATTAACCCATTAAGACCGGGAACGCATCTGTGTCATTTTAGATTTCTTTGGCTATTGAAAAATAGCAGATAAACAAGCTCATACCGCAGCACCGAGTGCTGCGGTATGAGCTTGTAGATCTGCTATCTTTTGTATAATCGTGAAAATGTGTGCAAATCTTTGAATATATATATTTTTAAGCGAACATTGTAACTCAAATCTTTGCTTCTGGGGGTTCTACATGTCTTCTAAATCCTAACGGTTCTTTGAAAAAACGTATGTTGCTATAATATCAGTGGTTCTCTTTTTTCATATCAAAATGATATGTATTTGGCTACGGACCCCCATCTCAAAATATCTTGTTCCAGGGACCCCCCAGAAGCAAAGGTTTCAGTTAAAAATGTCGCTATGAGCTTGTAGATCTGCTATTTTTGAATAGCCAAAGAGCTCTAAAATGACACAGATGCTTTCCCAGTCTTAGTGGATTAAGGGTAGTGCAGCGCTCGTTCGGGGTGTGGCCGTCATTCTAAAAGCGTGGCCATTCGGAGCGGGGGGCCAGTTGAGGAGAAGCGCTCGTCCAATCGCCTTCACACTCGACACTGGACTCCCCCTGGGGCGCTCAGCAACACACCCGCCAAGTGTGAGGTCCATTGGATGAATGGTTCTCAGGATAATGTGAAGGACAGGCCAGACAGAGACATTCCCGTGGATTTATAGATACATTTTCCTTGGTTGAAAACGAATGGGATATTTGGATACTCTGTCCTGCAGAATAATGTAAGCGGTGATGACGCACAATGCCATCGTCTATTACAGGGGTCTTCAACAGGGGGTCCGGGACCCCTAGGGGGCCCACAGAGTTACTACAGGGGGGCCGCAAAATCTTTGTGTGATAGGATCATGTTTTTTACATGAGCCACTTGAACCCCAGCATCCCTAATCTGAGGGGAACTTAAACCAAAAATAGCCGATCTACAAGCTCATGCACAACGCGCCGCAGTGCGTTCGTGTACACTGATGATAGTGCTGTCAAAGTCTACGAAGCTGTCTAAGAAATATATGAAAATGTTTAATGTACAACACAATTTTATACAATATGTAGTGGGGGTCCCTGCTTCGTCTCTCTCTCTCTCAGCCAAGGGGGTCCTTGGCCTGAAAACGTTGAAGACCCCAGGTCTATTATATAACGTTGAAGTTGTGGCAGGCGGCGTCTGTCTGTGGTGGGCAGGCAGACAAATATGCCCGTATGGACTGGACACGCCAGACGACAGGCGACGGTTAACATCAGTGCAAAAAATGTGTGTGATGTCAGACGGGAGAGAAAGAGAGTGGGAGAGAGAGGGAGAGAGAGATGGAGAGAGAGAGGGAGGGAGAGTTTGATCAGCAAGAGAGAGACAGAGAGGGGAGACAGACAGACATTTCTTTCCTCTTTATTATTGCACTTGATGCTTTGGCAATATTGTAACTGTTATTCATGCAAATGAAGCTATTTGAATTGGACATTGAAATTAATTGACAGGGGAAGAGAGAGGGGAGAGAGGGGACAGAGAGCCTATTCTCACCCACGCAATAACCCCGGCCAATGCTCCATGCTGAAAATTGAACACGCTGATTGACGGCATCAACACAATAACCGCACGGCAATGCCGGGAAAGCTGATGGTGTGGCACCAAGTGTCATGGTTTGTGCTTCTATCTATTAGCCCATTGAGACCTGAAGCCGATTCTACATGTCTCCTAAATCTCAACAGTTTTCTGAAAAACGTATGTTTCTATATCAGTGGTGCTCAAACTTTTTCATGTCAAGGACGCCCAAAATGATATGTATTTGGCCGCGGACCCCCATCAAAATGTTTTGTTCCAGGGACCCCCCAGAAGCAAAGATTTGAGTTACAAATGTTCGCTTTAAAAATATCTATATTCAAAGATTTGCACATTTTCACGATTTTTCAAAAATAGCAGATCTACAAGCTCGAGCTTGTATATCTGCTATTTTTGAATAGCCAAAGTGTAAAATAAAGCTTTTTAGCTCAAATCTAAAAATGACACAGTTCAAGGTCTTAATGGGTTAAAGGTGTACAATGGCACTGCCCTCACGATGCAATTCGATTACGATTCACCAGGTAACGGTTCGATTACGATTAACCTTGTAATAATTCGATTCGCATCACACTTTTCTATATTACTGCACAACATGACACTAGTCAGATATACTGAACAACATATAAATATATGGCTGCTGCTCCGTGCAATCAGCAATATGAAAAAAAAATAATGTTTGAAAAAATAAAATAAAAGATTTTTGACATTTGTGAATCGATTCAGAATCGTCCACACCACTACTATCTATATATATAAATCCTGGAAACTGTATGTCTGTCTGTCTGTGTTCTGTTTCCACATTTTGCCCATATATGGAGATCCCCGAACTCTCCCAAAAGTTGGTGCATCACACAGTACACGACTGAAGTCATAGTCTTGTAACGGGTACTGCACTAGGCGAATATTATATTATTATTATAGATTTAAAAACATTTACATCCATTTTACTCGCGACCCTGCTGCTGTGAATGCTGCGTCATCTTCCACTGATGACACTCACGGGACGCACGCACAGAGACGGTGACATGTGTGAGCCATGCTAATATCAGCAAGGCTAAAACAACTCGTTACTTTTATCATTTCAAACTTCAAAACCTAACCCACTCAACAAACAACAACAGCAATGCATGCTGGTTGGACATTTCATATTATAAGAATAAATATTAGCATTAGCTTGTGAGTACATTTTTTTGCATCGGGGCCAAACTGACTCTGGACCAGGAAGTCCTTATTTGGGCAAGACACGTGCAGTATATGAGTGGAGATCGAGTACTATTTCTCCGGGCAAACGTCCGAGGAAAATGGACCCTTAATGGGTCTGTAACTCTGACAGCGTACAAATGGAACCAAATGGACCCTTAAGGGTCCATTTGGTTCCATTTGTACGCTGTCAGAAGTTAAATTAACACTGGGGGGAAATATAAAACAAAAAGAGGGATGAGAATCACTGAGATAAGAGAGAGAGAGAGAGAGAGAGTGCATTGTCCAGACAGACCTGTAGCCAGATGACGTTGGCCGAGCCCCACTGGGTGACCACGCTGTCCCCCAGGGAGCTGTGCACCCGGCCGAAGCCCGGGTACAGCACCCGGCCGCCGGGGCCGCCCACGGCCGCCTCGGGCTGCACGGTGGCCCCCGCGTGGATCACGGCGATGTTGAAGTTCATCATGGTCCCCGCGTCGCGCTCCCGCGGGCTCGGGCGCAGCAGCAGGTGGGGGGAGGAGTCGATGGGGCCCGCCCACTCCGCCGCCAGGGCCAATAGGAGAGAGAGCGTGGGTATGGCGACCATGGCAAACCGACCCGCCGTCGCCGACCGCCGCCGCTGGGGGGAGGGGGAGGGGCTGGGTGTGTGTGAAGCACACGCTTGAGAGAGGGTGCCTGAGGGCGGAGAGAAAGAGAAACACACACACACACACACATTAACAATTTATTTATGTCCACTTAAAGGAGAGCATACAAGGACACAAACATATTAACCCATTAAGACCTTTTTAGATTTGAGCTTAAAAAGCATTATTTTACACTTTGGGCTATTCAAAAATAGCAGATCTACAAGCTCATAGCGCGGCACCGAGTGCCGCGCTATGAGCTTGTAGATCTGCTATTTTTGAAAAATCGTGAAAATGTGTGCAAATCTTTGAATATACATATTTTTAAAGCGAACATTTTTTACTCAAATCTTTGCTTCTGGGGGTCCCTGGAACAACATATTTTGATGGGGGTCCGCGGTCAAATACATATAATTCTGGGGGTCCTTGACATGAAAAAGTTTGAGCACCACTGATATAGAAACATACGTTTTTTCAGAATACTGTTGAGATTTAGGAGACATGTAGAATCGGCTTCAGGTCTCAATGGGTTAAGGTTAATTTCACAAAATCATGACATGTCTTCAAGACTCTTAACCATTAATTGCTCCCCGAGCGCCGTAGAATGGCTGAGTGCTCACTGCTCCTAGTTATATGGGTGAATGCAGAGGACACATTTCACGTATGTGCAAATATACAGTGACAAAAAAACAAAACACCCCAAGGAGTGGGGACTAAATTAGAATTAGATACAACTAGACCATATATACCCGTCGGGGGATATGAGCACCCACGCTTGTTTCACGCAGATGATTTGGCAACCCGGGAGCCAGCGAACACAAAAACGCTAATAAACGGCTGACATTTGGGGAAAGCGAAAAACGGGCTTCGGTGTTCCGTGCGCATGGTATAATGGTCAATGGCTGTTGTGCAAATTCAGATCAATTGCTCCAGCCACCGAGGAGAACCGGGCGGAAGAGATTTTGGGCTCGCCGCACAGACAGAGCTTTGTCGAATTATAGGAGGATAAGTATGTCACTCAGTACGCTATGGGTGTACCAGCGTCTCCGCCATATGCGGCGGCTTATAGCAGAGACAGCACGATACTTTGCCAGCCTTTTTGCCGCCCTTTTGGAGTTGTTGAAACCCTCTGACAACCAGTCTGTGTGTACTGTATGTACTGTACTAGGCTGTCAAATATGAAAACAAATAGTCTGCACCTATAGCCCATAGCTCTGAGATGGTAAGTAGAAGTGGTTGGTATCTAATCACCGAGCAGGTCATAAAAGCTTCCTCTAGCCCTTTAAGACCTGAAGCCGATTCTACTATTCTCTCCTAAATCCCAACAGTTTTCTGAAAAACGTATGTTTCTATATCAGCGGTGCTCAAACCTTTTCACGTCAAGGACCCCCAAAATGATATGTATTTGGCCGCGGACCCCCATCAAAATATTTTGTTCCAGGGACCCCCCAGAAGCAAAGATTTGAGTTAAAAAATATTCGCTTTAAAAATATATATATTCAAAGATTTGCACACATTTTCACGATTTTTCAAAAATAGCAGATATACAAGCTCGTAGCGCGGCACTCGGTGCCGCGCTATGAGCTTGTATATCTGCTATTTTTGAATAGCCAAAGTGTCAAATAAAGCTTTTTAGCTCAAATCTAAAAATGACAGTTCCAGGTCTTAATGGACTAGGCTAGGTTCAAAGGTGCGGGCTGTCTCTAATACAGACTCTTCATCAACCACAACACACACTAACACAAAACCACACACACACACACACACACACACACACACACACACACACACACACACACACACACACACACACACACACACACACACACACACACACACACACACACACACACACACACACACACACACACACACACAGTTAAAAGTCAGAGTGGGATCCAGGGACCCCCAGGGGACCTTGAAGGGGTACCACCAGGGGGTGCCCAGCAAAACGCACTTTAAACCCTATTTTATACTTTGTCTATTCAGAACGGTGAAATAAATCACCTCTCATCCGTTAAACAAGCACTTAAGACGAGCTGAATGAAAACAGTATGAAACAGAACAACACAGCATGACGCACACTCAAAACACTGTGCAGGGATCTGAGTTTTAACCCATTAAGACCTGAGGCCGATTCTTACTAATGTCTTCTAGATCCTAACGGTTTTCTGAAAAGCGTATGTTTCTATATCAGTGGTTCTCAAACTTTTTTTTCATGCCAAGGACCCCCAAAATTATATATATTTGGCCCGCCGACTCCCATCTCAAAATATTTTGTTCCAGGGACCCCCGATTTTTCTAAAATAGCAGATCTACAACCTCATAGCGCGGCACTCGGTGCGTGCGGCACTCGGTGCCGCGCTACGAGCTTGTATATCTGCTATTTTTGAATAGCCAAAGTGTAAAATAATGCTTTTCAGCTCAAATCAAATAAATGACACAGATGCGTTCCAGGTCTTAATGCAAGCTTTGGGTCGTGTGACCTTCTTCAGGCGTACACAAGGACGAGTGAATGCAGCAGTGAGTGTGTCATCACCGATGCAAGACACCTAGCCATGTCCAACATTCAGGAGACTAGATAAGACATCAAGGGAATTGTAGTTCCAAATGTGTATTGTACTACAGAGAGGCCATACTCCTAGACCTAGTGACTACAACAGCCTTTGACACACAAGTGTCTACTCTACTGAGACAGGACACACCAATACAATGAAATTATTCACAATATGTACGTAACAAAAAAAGCATGAGTACACAAGTAATTACATTGGCTACCGTGGCTATTCAAACACAGTTCAGCTCAGAGGTGCCTTACAGCAGGGGTTCCCAAACTTTTCAGGCTGCGACCCCCCCAAAATAATCACATTTCAACTGGGGACCCCCCACCACTCAGTGTTGATTTTGTCGACTAAAACTTTGATGAAAAATGTTCGTCGACTATACCTTTACGAAAACTAACTAGAAACTGAATAAAAACTAAGCTATGACGACTAAAACTATAAATAAAATAGACGTGTTAGTGAGGGACTAGTGGAGAAGAGATCCAGTAGAACTAAAAGACAAGTCATTTTATGTTTGGTTGCGCTCAGGTGTTGCACTCTGAAAATAGCAGATCTACAAGCTCACAAGATCGGCTATTTTCAGTATTCAACCAAGTGTAAAATCAGCCATTACGACGCCATCAAGGCACCGCCAAAATACATTATAGTCGACTAAATCAACTGAAGATTTAGTCGACTATAATCTTATGATATTGAGTCGACTAAAACTAGACTAATAGTAAAACATTGCTGAGACACATTGCTCTCAAAATCAACACTACCCCCCACCCTGACAAGCACTTAAGGCATTAGCCAAACTACAAGCTACAAGGTCCCGCTTTCCTGAAACAAGTTTGAAAAAAGTTTTGGTCTTGCAAGGTTTCCACCCGACAGTGACGATATAATACGCCCCCAAAGCAATATTCATCTCACATTATCCCCTCACAATGCCCACACACTCACACAGTTGTGCAATTAACCTGTGATATTTTAAAATGAGGTTTTACCGTCGCCTTAACAAGAACAGAGTGTTAAGGTGACACAGTTTGGAAGTACATTCTGAAGTGCCCAGCACAAGAGAGAGAGACTGAAAGAGAAAGAGATGGAGAGGGAGAGAGACAGAGTTAGAGAGAGAGAGAGAGAGAGAGAGAGAGAGAGAGAGAGAGAGAGAGAGAGAGGCAGAGAGACAGAGAGACAGACAGAGAGAGAGGCGTGTTATTAAGTTGAAGAGCACATCTCTTATCCTCTAGGAATCCTATGTTCCCATGTTCCTGTCCCCAAAACAAAACCAAAGTCCAGAGTAGAGGACATCTAATCCAATCAGGGGAGAGAGAGAGAGAGAGAGAGAGAGAGAGAGAGAGAGAGAGAGAGAGAGAGAGAGAGAGAGAGAGAGAGAGAGAGACAGACAGAGAGAAAATGGGATTGACCTACAGAGAGACAGACAGACAGACAGACAGAAGAATGGAGAGATACTTTACACAGACCGAAGGAATTCAGGACAGAGAAAAGAGACAGAGAGAGCGAGAGAGCGAGAGAGAGCGAGAGAGACCGATATTGCATACGGGGGGACAGGGAGGCTGGGAGAGAGAGAGTAATGAATTCTGAATCCAATCACGGGGGCTAATATCAGTTAGCTTTGGCCAGAGCCAAACACACTGAAGGCTCTGATTATTATTATGCCCCTGTTTATGCACCGTCGTTCGTTCGCCCGCCGGCCGCCACGGGCCGAACGTAACCGATCTACAAGCTCATCTGGAAACAGCAATTTGTTTGGCGCTCGATGGCGCGGTACGGCGAAGTATGTGTGCTATATGCTACAGGCCTAGCAAATACACGAGAAGGAAACACAATGACAAGCTGGAAGGGAGGAAGGGTGCCGAGACAGAGAAAGAGAGAGAGAGAGGGGGGGGGGTGAAATGGGTGCTATTTAGGCTACGGGCGGTGGAAGATCGAACCATATTAACCCATTAAGACCTGAGGCGATTCTTTAAAAAAATCTAAATTCTAAGAGTTTTTTGAAAATAATTAAAAAAATGTTTTTTCAAGATTTTTCAAAAATAGCAGATCTACACGCTCATAGCGCGGCACTCGGTGCCGCGCTATGAGCTTGTATATCTGCTATTTTTGAATAGCCATAGAAATCTACCGGGAACGCATCGGTGTCAGATCTACAAGCTCATAGCGTGAGTGCCGCGCTATGAGCTTGTAGATCTGCAGTTATTTTTTTCAATCATGAACATTTGTGAAAATCTTTGAATATATATATTTTTAAAGTGAACATTTGTAACTCAAATCTTTGCTTCTGGGGGTATTCTACAAATGTCTTCTTCCTAACAGTTTTTTGAAAAAAAACATCTGTTGCTATAATCAGTGGTGCTCAAACTTTTCCATGTCAAGGACCCCCAAAATTAAATGAATTTGGCCGCGGACCCCCATCTCAAAATATTTTGTTCCAGGGACCCCCCAGAAGCAAAGATTTGAGTTAAAAATGTTCGATTTTAAATATATATACATTGAAAGATCTGCACAAATTTTCACGATTTTTCAAATAGCAGATCTACAAGCTCAAATAGCAGATCTAGTAGATCTGCTATTTTTTAATAGCGTAAAAGTGTAAAATAATGCTTTTTAGCTCGAATCTAAAAATGACACACAGGTGCGTTCCCGGTCTTAAAGGGTTAAGAGGTGGGAGGGGGGGCATGCAGCTGGAGGTGAGGAAGTGAGGGAGAGAGAGAGAGAGGTAGACAGAGAATGGGAGAGATGAGGAGGGAGAGAGAGAGAAAGAGAGATAGAGATAATAGCAGATGCAGACAGAGGAACGGGGGCAGAGGTGGGCATTGTGCTGCATGAATGATAACACCAATTAAGACCACTGTAAACACACTCGCCCATGTATGCCTGCGCACACACACACACACACACACACACACACACACACACACACACACACACACACACACACACACACACACACACACACACACACATACTTGTATTTGCTACATGGTGGGGACGTATGACAAGACCCTCCCTCGTGGGGACACCCCTTTCTAGACACGCTACAGCTCTGAAAAAAATCAGGCATGACCATAAAAAAAACAGGAACAAGAATCTGACTTTAAATTAGCAAAATTCAATACTTTTTCTCCCAGATTTGACTGGGTCATCCCACATGGGGACGTCAGATATTTCTATCTTCGTGGGGACACCGTAACACATTTTCAGATATGTCTCCGTGGGGACTGACCAGTAGAGTCTAGTACAGTACAGTACAGTACAGCCTAGTACACCCAAGACTAGTATAGTCCAGCCTGTTGGGAGAACAGACTAGGGGAGGGTGTTATATGCTATACTAGCATGGAACAGGCTGGACTAGGCTAGACTAGGTTGTACTAGGTTGTACCAGACTCTAATACTCTCTATTAGGCTTTACTAGTCCCTTGTCAGCCCTGTAGATACTCAGACCATAGGGACTAACCACTGTGTACACGGGCCATAGCTTCTGTGTGCACGAGCAATAGTTTTGCATGAACCTTTGTAGAGTTTCCGGTTCCGGTGAGGCTGGTCGGTTTGCCACGCTGTGCCAACAGCTACCAAAACCAACAAACTTTTATTAACTTGAATACTGAGAGTATAATCTCGCTACTAAAATTGTGTTACTAACTGCGGTTAGTTAGCGAGTGACAATGGCGGAGAAAAACATTAATCTTCGCAGTAACAAGGACAGGCCCGAGCAAGCTGAGACTCACAACCCATCTACAATAGCGCAAGAGCTGAGAATAATGAATGACCGTATTAACGGCATGTATACAAGCCTGGAGGCAATGTTTGACGAAAAACTGAAAAATCTACACTCGTCTCTGGAGAAGAGTTTTAACAGGAAGGTGGATACCCTGCGAGACTCCCTGACTAAAATTGTTAATGAGAACAAAGCAGCCCTTAAACAAGAAATCGAGGTGAAAACCAAGCAGATCCAGCACAACGTGGATATGGATATTGGATTAATAACATCCCGGCCTGACCAGATGGAAGGCGCCGCGGCCAATATGAAACGATCTAAATTCGATATAGACGTTTCCATCACGGTGGCTGGCCTCCCCTTTGAGGAGGGCGAGGAGGTAAAGGAACGGGTGGTTCGGCTACTAACGGAGGGTTTGAAATGCCACCCTATGCCCAGCGTAGTGAACGCGGAGAGGCTGAAGCCCAGGGGACGCGGACCGGGTCTCATCAAAGCAGAGTTGGGCTCCGTGGAGGAGAAAGTAGCGGTGCTAAGAAGAAAACAACACCTACGGGAAGAAGAGGGATTTAGCAGGGTGTACATCCAGTCTGCAAAATCTCATGCAGAGAGGCTGATAGACCTAAACTTTCGCACTCTGCAAAAGACTTTTACATTACCGGCAACGGGAGGCTGGTCAAACGGGACGGAGCGCGCGATGAACGGGGGGGTGCGGAGCGCACCGACCCCACGGAGAGAGAAGGACATTGAACCGCTACCTCAGCCCATGACACTGTCTCCCTTGCATATTGGAATGTGAACGGGTGGACAATGAGAAACTGTGAGTTGAGATCCGTTATTATTCATTCTATGAACCCGGACATAATCTCAATCAACGAGACTCACTTGGTTGGAGAGGACTCCATTGATCTGGAAGGCTATGCGTGGTTTGGCAACAATTAGAGTCAAGCATACTAGGGCTCCAAAAGGGTCTGGGGGAGTGGGGTTCTGTGTAAGTCACGGTTTGATTAAATCATATAAAGTGAATGTAATGTATAATCAGATGGAATTCTAGGCCTCCAGTTTTCACATTTAAAATCTGGATATACATTTGTGGTGTTTACATGTTATATTCCACCCGAAATGTCTGTGTGGGGGAGAAATGCGTTGTTTACAGTCATCTCCTGAGTCAGATATATTTATGTTCAGAAGCTGATGCTATTTATGTATGTGGTGACCTGAACAGTCAGGTGGGCGGACTATATGATTATGTAAAAAAGATTGGTGAAGTTCCAATGAGAGTCCCATTAGATGCAGGTATTAATAAACGTGGAGAATCATTGATTGAATTTCTTAGAGACTCCAAATTCTGTATTGTCAATGGCAGAATCTGCCCCCTCAAAGATAACTATACATCTGTATCAACTAAAGGAAAAGCTGTGGTTGACTACATATTGGCACCATATGATTGCTTGCAGTCTTGTATCTCTTTTGAGGTGATCACTCCAACTCCATTGGTGGATAATGCAGATTGTGTAGAATTAATTGGAGAGCGGAGTAGACTTCCTGACCACTCATTGATATATCTAGAATTCCAGACAAGGGCAGTGGCAGCTCCTCAAATGGCTCTACCTTATTCTAAAGGGAAGGTATGTAGGAAACTACCGCAAAACTTTTTAAAATGAGAGGAGTCAATCAGAATTACTGATATTGAATGAGAGTTCACAGAGTAGTCACGTAGATCAAGAGGGCCTGGATAAGTGGTATGATCATTTTTGTAAACTTATCCACCAAAAAGTGGGAAAAGAGAATACAAGTAGTAGCCACAATAGTAATACAAGAAAAAAAAAATACACAAGGAAACCCTATTGGAATGAAGAGCTTCAGCATCTATGGCAGGCTATGCATAAGGCAGAGCACTCATTCTTGAAATATGTAGGCACACTGTCTGGAAAAAAGAACCTCTTGAAAACATTTAAAGAGTGTCAGTGTGTATTTGATAATATCTATAGGACAAATAAAAGAGCGTATCAAAGGGGACAGATACTGAATTTTGAAAGGATTCAAACTTCAAACCCATAACTGTTCTGGAAGGAAATTAACAGACTGGGCCCAATAAGGACAAAGAAAATCCCTATGGAAGTGTTGTTGGGGCATGATGGTAATCTATTTAATGAGCCATCACAGGTTATTAAAAGGTGGGAAATAGATTTTAAAGGTCTTTTCTATGATGATGCATCAAGTTTTGATGAAACATTTCACAAAGAGAGATGTTCTGCAAAAGCCTCGCAAGAGTGTAAGATGGCACTGGAGGTTGAGCCTTGTAATGACGATCTTAACACTGAGCTGACCATAGAAGAAGTCCAGTTTGCCATTAATAAAGCAAAGACAGGCCACAGGCATAGAAAATCTATGAGGTCTTGAAATCGCCAATGCTATCTCACACTCTGCTTATTTTGTTTAAGAAATGCTTTGAAATGGGCAAAATTCCCTCTGTGTGGTTCAGATCCATTATAAACCCTATTTTTAAATGTGATGATCCTAGGGTGCCTCTTAATTATAGAAGGATCAGCCTGTTGAGCACAGTCTAAGTTATACTCCTCTATACTCAATGACAGGTTAATGTTCCATCTAGAGGAAAGACACCTACTCGTAGATGAACAAAATGGGTTCCGCAAAGATAGAGCTTGCATTGACCATCTTCATTCACTCTGTACAATAATAAGGACCAGGTTAGAAGAGAGGAAACCCACATTTACTTGTTTTATTGATTTCAAAAAAGCTTTTGATTTTGTTAATAGGGACTTCGGAGGAGTCATTGGTAAAATCAAGGCACTCAAAGATGTTGGTTTCCATACCTATACAACACTTTATCAGGCTTGTGTTTGCCCAGTTCTAGACTATGGGGCTGGGGTATGGGGTCATGGGAGATTCCCTAAGAGTATAGCTGTAAATAACAGAGCCCTCCGATATTTCATGGGTGTACATAAATATGCACAAATGGCAGCTGTCTCAGGAGATATGGGATGGGAACCTAGTGAGGTCCAATGGAAGGTCTGCACCGCCAGGTTGTGGAACAGATTAGTTGACATGAATGATAATAGATTAACAAAGAAAGTATTTAACTCGGACGAACAACAGAATGGACCTTGGATAGAGGACATACACAATATGTTCTGTATATATGGAGCTGAAGATGTGTTTCTCAGATCACAAAAAGTTAATATTGTAACGCTAAAGGAGAATATTTTTGATAAGGTCAAACATACTTGGGCAGAAGAGATCTTGAGTAAACCAAAATTGCGTACATAGACAAATTAAACATGATTATTACACCGAAAACTATGTTTTATTTAACCTACCAAAGAAAATAAGATCACTCTGTGCTCAGATTAGAGGAGGTATACTGCCACTTTACATTGAAACAGGTTGCTATGTTGGGTTGGATGAAGAAGATCGAATCTGCCAAATGTGTGATCTAAATGAAATAGAAAATGAGTATCATTTTGTTTTGTATTGTCCTTTTTATTGTAGGGTCCATGAAGAGTTGTTTAAGAATGTTAACTATGCTGATATGTTGGACATCAATGACTCACAACTTAATAAAAATATGTATTTAAACTGGCAAACTACCTGGAGAAAAGCCTGGGATATGAGGAAAAAAAGCATTGTACAGCCAGTAGGAGACATGTAATTCAAGTTATGTTTTGTTTGGTCGGTAATTGTTGTATATGATCAGCAATACCGGTAACCAGTATATGAAACTATTTTTGTGAATATTGTAACTGTCTGAAAAGGTGTCATATAATCCCATGAGGGATGGGCCACGAGGTGGCATGACACTTAAATAAAATAAAATAATTCAAATAATTCAAAATTGTAGACCATAGTACAGATCTGCCTTGTACAGCCTAGCACAGCCTACTAGAGATTAAAACAGCCTATTAGAGACCAGTAGAGTCTAGTATAGTACAGCCTAGTACATCCAAGACTAGTCCAGCCTTTTGGGAGAACAGACTAGGGGAGGGTGGTATAGGCTATACTAGCATGGAACAGGCTGGACTAGGCTAGACTAGGTTGTACTAGGCTGTACTAGCCTCTAATAAGCTCCATTAGGCTGTACTAGGCTCTTGTCCACCCTGTAGATCCTCAACCCATAGGGGCTAACCACTGTGTACACGGGCAATAGCTTGTGTGTGCACAAGCAATAGTTTTGCATAAACATTTGTAGGATGGACTGGATGTCAAAATGCAATACTTTTTCTCCCAGATTTGACTGGGTCCTCCCACATGGGGACGTCAGATATTTCTATCTTCGTGGGGACACCGTAACACACTTTCAGATATGTCTCTGTGGGGACGCCATAAAACACTTTTAGATTAATGTCTTTGTGGGGACAATGGTAAAGGCTGTACATACATTACATTCATACACTGCATGGTGGAAGAAACCATGCAATGCACCAACCTACTCATCGGGGGCAATTAGGGGTTCAGTGTCGTGCTCAAGGACACTTCGATATCAACTCTGAGGGAGTTGAGCTAAAACTGAGCTCAGGTATTCACTCTGACAGACTGGAGATAGCCTGCGTTTGTCTTGGAACCACATGCCATGGCTGCATGCCATAGAAGGGACAGGCACATCAAGCTACAAAGCATGATGTAGGCCAGATCAAATCACTAACTTTTGTATAGTCATGTGCCGCTGTATTAAAATGGCAACTGACGGACTGGACTGGACAAAAAGGTTTGTCCATTTCAGAAAGAACTACCTGTAGAAAACTTGTTCAGTAAAGCACAGACCAGACAGAGTGAAGTTGTCAGTTTGCCTGTATCAAACAATTAAAAAAAATCATGATTCATTATCGTACAGTACCCACAGACAAGTTAAATGATTCAGGGTAGGAAGAAATACAAAAAATGTGGGAAGACAGCACAAAAGACTTGTGTACTGTTGTGATAGAAGGCTAGAGAATGGATTACAACCACCCTATGGACCGCTAGCATTGTATATATAAACAGTTCTGCTACCTTTAAATGCATTTTACATCAAATACTTACCCTGTAGATCCTCAACCCATAGGGGCTAACCACTGTGTACACGGGCAATAGCTTGTGTGTGCACAAGCAATAGTTTTGCATAAACATTTGTAGGATGGACTGGATGTCAAAATGCAATACTTTTTCTCTCAGATTTGACTGGGTCCTCCCACATGGGGACGTCAGATATTTCCATCTTCGTGGGGACACCGTAACACACTTTCAGATATGTCTCCGTGGGGACGCCATAAAACACTTTTTCATTAATGTCTTCGTGGGGACAATGGTAAAGGCTGTACATACATTACATTCATACACTGCATGGTGGAAGAAACCATGCAATGCACCAACCTACTCATTGGGAGCAATTAGGGGTTCAGTGTCGTGCTCAAGGACACTCAGATATCAACTCTGAGGGAGTTGAGCTAAAACTGAGCTCAGGTATTCACTCTGACAGACTGGAGATAGCCTGCGTTTGTTTTGGAACCACATGCCATGGCTGCATGCCATAGAAGGGACAGGCACATCAAGCTACAAAGCATGATGTAGGCCAGATCAAATCACTAACTTTTGTATAGTCATGTGCCGCTGTATTAAAATGGCAACTGACTGACTTGACGAGCAACGCTGGACTGGACTGGACAAAAAGGTTTGTCCATTTCAGAAAGAACTACCTGTAGAAAACTTGTTCAGTAAAGCACAGACCAGACAGAGTGAAGTTGTCAGTTTGCCTGTATCAAACAATTAAAAAAAATCATGATTCATTATCGTACAGTACCCACAGACAAGTTAAATGATTCAGGGTAGGAAGAAATACAAAAAATGTGGGAAGACAGCACAAAAGACTTGTGTACTGTTGTGATAGAAGGCTAGAGAATGGATTACAACCACCCTATGGACCGCTAGCATTGTATATACAAACAGTTCTGCTACCTTTAAATGCATTTTACATCAAATACTTACAAATCACTGCAGAAAAAAAGCAGCTTTTTGTCCTAAAGCAACTGCAAAAGATATGTGCCATTTGTTATACCCTGAATGTGTGTTGCTGTGCCCCTCCAACTCTTAGGTTCCCCTCTTTCAACTGTGTTTATAGTTAGACACTTGCTTTGGCAATTCAAATGTAATTTTCTCCTGCCAATAAAACTCCTTTGATTTGAAAATGAATTCTTATAACTCTCCACATCTTTCTGGGTTCACCATAGCACAGATATACTACTTCACACAGTCTTCAGGTATTACTGAAATGTATTTCCAGTCTGAACAGAAGGTACAAAATGTTATACAGTCTGAACAGAAGGTACAAAATGTTATAACAATTTAACAATTGAATGTAACAATTCAAACAGAGCAATAAGGCCACTCCAAAACAAAAGCCCATCACACCAGTGTAATGTGCTTGCCAGACCCTTGCAGAACATAATACTGAACCTCCATTACATTTACATTAGTAACCCTTTGCCATTAACCAACTGGGCAGATGTGGACCCCCAACTACTCGGCTCAGCAAGCAGAATTTGCAGTAAGGCTTGGGGATATTGTAAGACAGGTGCAAGGGGGTCAGACCTCTTGGTCTTGGCGCAAACAAAAAGCAACACCCCTTGAAAATTGTTAATGCAGCATATATATTGCCAGGAGGAAGCTGTGATGTGTGCCAAAGCAGTTTTTCAAAGCAAGCAGGGACAGTGTATAAAATAAAAGGATTCACAAGAGGGCAGGCAGTGATCACCTTGTGTGCACAATGCACACGCCCCCACCACCTCACATGCAGATTCACCTTCTTAGAGTGACGAGTGTGTTGCACTGTTCAATTTATGGACAGTGACTTGCATAGGGAATTAATAGACGCAGGTCTCCCCTCGCCTCCCCACAGATCAAATACAGTATGATGTTTTAAGAGTGCAGAAGTGGACGACAAATCGAGGATTTTTTTTTTTAAACTATCCCTCCAAACTTAATTGGCCAAATCTAAACTTAATTGGCCAAATCTACACAAAATGAAAGTCCCAATTAACTGAAAAGAATGAAAGATTTTTTTTCTGATATCTGATCATAACAGATACCTGGAAGGCACTCTTCAAAAGGAGGATCTAACAAAAGTGGATACAGCAGTGTTAATGAGGACAACACCATACTGAACTCACTGTGCTATTCAGAACGTGATGACTGAGCAAAAGAATGATTCTACTCATCAAAGCAAAAAACATATAACCCTCATCTTTTACTGTGGTTTGTAAGTTTGAGTTCAGACAGATGGAAACAATAGTGTACCTAGTACAATGAGCCAGTTCCTGATAAATATAAGAGGCACAGTGATATGTTTTGTGGCATATATTTTGTGGCAATGTTGCAACTTCAACTTCACCATCAGGAGTATTTTCTACTTTTTCTTCTTCAGGGAGGTAATTTTGTTGTGGACATAATATTTAACCGATCTCCAGTCTCTGTTCTTAAGGGCGGGCTCTGTTTTTAAGCATGTCTCACAGGCACTTTTGTGGGGGACCGTACTAGACAGTATGAACTTCCTTAAGTGCCTCTCCACAGCTTCTCTTTCTTCTGGCTCCCATTTTCTCTTTTCTTGGGCTAAAACGAAAAAGGAATAACAAATTTGTGTAGTATAAGTTGATAGTTTTAACCTAAAAACTATTTTTTTTCTACCACTGGCTATTTCTACACAGATTCAGCATTTGATTGGTCAGCATAGTTTCATTTGTGTAATGTGTTGGATGTTTTGCACATCACACTTGTTACTCTTTAACATATGATTTTGTATGTAACGGTAAACAAACAACAAAATGTTAGCCTTTATGCAGCAACAAAGTAACGTTGAACTTTGAAGTCAAGGGAAATGTCACTGTGCTTTACTGTAACACTCCAAATTATCATACATACACATAATGTGTGTGTTAGGTTCGCAAGACCAACACTAAAAACTAACCAAACGTGCTCGGTCAGAGACAGACGCTGCCAGGAACACACAAAGCTGTCAATATATCTTTACCTTTTTTTGGCGGTCCGGCTCCTGTCTGTGCTGACCCACTCCGTTTTGCCACTGTTGCCACTGTTGAATGACAAGGAGATTATTCTGTTAGTGCCACAGATAGGCCAAGTAAAGCTACATGCATTGATTGCCAGGAACACACAAAGCTGTCAATATATCCTTACCTTTTTTTGGCGGTCCGGCTCCTGTCTGTGCTGACCCACTCCGTTTTGCCACTGTTGCCACTGTTGAATGACAAGGAGATTATTCTGTTAGTGCCACAGATAGGCCAAGTAAAGCTACATGCATTGATTGCCAGGAACACACAAAGCTGTCAATATATCCTTACCTTTTTTTGGCGGTCCGGCTCCTGTCTGTGCTGACCCACTCCGTTTTGCCACTGTTGCCACTGTTGAATGACAAGGAGATTATTCTGTTAGTGCCACAGATAGGCCAAGTAAAGCTACGTGCATTGATTGCGGTACCATTCTACATTCCGACATCCCGCCACTCTGACATTGAATCAAGGTTGAGTTTAGGGTTAAGGTTAGGTTTAGGCATAGTTTGGCATAGTTACTGAGGTTAAGGTTAGGATTAGGTTTAGGCATAAATGCTAAGTCGGAATGGCAACATGTCGGAATGGCGACATGCACCCCCCATTGACTGCTACACATCTCCAAACTTGGTGAGAATCGACACATGCAACAGACTGGCCGACAAAGCCACTTGGACCACCCAGCTGACCTAGGTCAGAAAAAAAGGAAAACCCTGTCCAATATCCTTACCTCCGGTTGGCACCGCCTCCTCATCTTGCTCTGATACTGATCCGCTCAGGCCAGCAACTATATAATGACAAGTCAAATATTATTTAAGTAAATGTGCAGGAGATAAATGTGTCTGCCGTCTCTCACTGTAATGTCTTTGTGTCAATTACAAATGGCGAGAGCTGTAAAGCTCACAGTTCATCCAATTACATTTGATATTCACATTTCCTTTAAGCACAGCTGAGGTAAAGCTCTATTCCCAGGTCTACCCTATAGTAACAACTAAAGTCAGTATTGAACAAAGGTGGAAGCTAGAACAAAAGTTGTACTCTGACTCTCCCTCCCAGTGAGATTTACTTGTGGAAACTTTCCATCCAATGTGAGTGTTCGTCAGGCGCACACATTTACACCTGGCATGTACAGTGGTGTATGAGTGTGTGCACTGAATCCAGCGTATCCAGCATAAGAGAATGCTCTCGCTGTCAGTGGAAACCTTGTATGTCCAGAAGCTTCAGAAAACGGACAGAAGAACTTGTGTTCCAATGAAACAAATGTAGTTCTTATTTAGTTAAAAGTTATTGTTAACATTCTTCATTGATAAAATAATGAATTTATAAAAGCTACATACAGTTGCAATGATTGGCTATTTCCGCTACTTTTGTGTGGCACTGTCATATGAGGAGGTGGGGCATTAATTAAATTATGGAAAAAAATACATCACAAAACACTGAAATATGGAGATACTGGTTTTCTACCCCACAGTAATGTGTTGCCTCAATCTGTCTTTGCCGTGGCATGGCTGTGCAAGTAGTTTGAAAATGGAATGACAATTAGAAAGGATGGTGATGCAGCTGAGCTTGGAAGAGGAGTGTGTGAGTGAGTGACCGAGCATGTATGCGTGTGTGCATTTGTGTAACAGTGTTTGTGTAACAGTACCTGGATGTGCTGTACCATGTTCCTTAGCTGAACCAGGAACTACTTTGCCTCGGTAGCTCTGTTTGACAGTCCTGTGAGAGCTGGCGACAGCTGGCCCTGAGAACAATACCGAACACAGAGAGGACATCAGAGACAGGACAATGTATGGACACGTAATAACACAAGTATCCTGAACGTAACAACCTTATTCAAAATCTTGTTTGCGGGCCATGAAAAATTACCCTTGAAAATGACAAGAAACCATCAATAGCCACTTCTGCCCTTTGACGATACAACACATTTCTTTGCCAAGCATGATAGATTACTGTAGCAACAGTACCTATGAATTCTGCTGCACTAATCCCCACAGTTTATTTCATAAATTAGGTCCCCTGCATGACACTAGCTAAATAAGTTACTGTGTTTCATAAACCAGGGCTGCAACCAGTTTAGTTGTCACCTGTTCTAGCATTCATGAGCTCTCAATACTAATAGCTATTCAAGGGCAGGTTTGCCAATGTGACTGGAAATCTTTATAGTACAATGTACAATCCTGCAACAAGCAAAGGAAGAGAATTTCTCAGAACATAGAGTGGCCACCTGGGAACCAATGGGTTCCCAGTTAGATTCCCGGCTCCTCTTGTGTTCTTGAGCAAGAAGACAACCCTTACCCCTTCCCCATAGGGAAGGGGTAAGGGTTGTCAAAGGGATTTCAGGTTGTTCATAGCTTACACACCTGCTTTGTGCATGCAGGTACCGTCATACAAAACAGTAAATTGATGACTACATCTGTAGGGCTCTAATATTTACGAACATATATTACATTCTAATTAGCAAAATGACCCAAGTCTGACATTGAGATGATTTAAGTACGGTTCAGCACTTTTGCAGTTATGTTTTGCTGTGTCTTAAAACTGGCCACACCCTGCGAGGCATGGGAAGGCGAGTCCGCAGAGAACATAACAGGAAATGCCATTGCTGCGGCCGTGCACAATGGCACAAGAATCCCCTTGTTTGGACAACGAGGGAGCAGAGAAGGCGGTGCGTGTGAAGTGGGAGAAGACTAAAGGTGGCCGTCTCCAAGCTGATAACTGTGAGAAGCAAACAACTGGCAAAACCATCAACTGTTCCCTTTTGCATGCGACAGTGAAAAACAACATTATGCTAAAATGTGTTATGTATATCAGCAGTCGGGGGGGTTGTAAACATGTAACAGAATATGTGCTGCTGTAATGATCAAAGCACATACCTTCCATGAGCTCAGGCCCCCCACACACGTCGTCATCCCCACACGCGTCATCATCTCCACACGCGTCATCATCTCCACACACGTCGTCCTCACAGTGGGCAAGTTCTAACAAGAGGGTATACAGCACTAGGGTTAAAAGTTGGCTCTGAAAAAATATACAAGCTTCTATTCAAGGATTTAAGCCACATTTTCATGAAAAAAAGCATATATATATATATATATATATATATATATATATATATATATATAAGCTTGTAGCACGGCACAGTGGCACTCGGTGCTGCACTGTGAGCTTGTGCATCTGTTAATTTTCAACAGCTAAAGTAAAACAATGCATAAAACACCAACCGTTTGGAGCAATGTCGATTTCGTCCAGGTTCTTGCCTTGGAAATCTCCCATTCGTCCCTGCTCCATGGCCATGAGCACTTTGCTCACCCTGGCGAGCTGAAGGGTCCTCTCCGGAAGCTTATAAAACTGGGAGTGAACAAGGGGGGAGTGTCCCATGAAATCGGCTAGCTGCCCGATCTCCGTTTCTCTTAGGTTCAGAACCGTGGAAAGAGTTGCTAGATGTTTCCTCAGTTTCGTTCCTGTAAATGCGAGGGGATTCTTGAGGTCACACAGTTTGCAGTACTTTCTGAGAAGATCACTTGTGCGAAAGAATGACTTTGAGTATCCGGGTATGGCGAATAGATAGGGGTTGTCTTTGAGGACACCACATTCATTTCTGTATTCACAGAGACAGACCAGTGATTGCAGCATTAGCGGAGTTAATAGAACGGGTACCTTCCTCATATCAGTCTTTCCCCTAATTTCGAATCTCGCAAAGTGGCTGCATAGCTTTTTCTCGAGGTCAGAGAGAGCATAGTTGATGTCTTCGTGGTTGGACGATTTGTCTCTTGAAAAGAAGTCTTGTAGAGTAATTTTGTTCGTCTCGCCTTGTCTGCGACGGTTGAAAAGCATAACCTGAGTTTGAGTGACCTTGGACAGGTTCCTCCAGTTCTCCTCAGACACTGTAGACTTGAGCTCCTCAAGGTATTGCTGCTGCTTGTTCTGCAGGTACTTGTGTAATTTTACGACGTCCTCCGTCAGAGGAAGAAGCAGTGGGGCGTTCCACTTGGCTTGAGCCAGGTTCTTATGACACTCATTGGCAACATCCTCAGCCCATCTGGACTCATAAAGCCTCTGAAAATTCTGTGCTTGTTCAGCCAAGGCTTTATCTCCGTTGATGAGAGCACGACCCTCCATAAGCACCGATATTCTCTTTAGGCTGTAGCCGATTTTCATTGGCAAACTTATGGCTGGTGTGTCTTTTCTGGTATGAGTTCTTCCTACATATTCCGCAGCCTTCACAGTTAGGTCATAGTTTTTGGGAAGGATATACTCTGCGATGGTATTAAGTGGCGTTATTTCACTTCCATAAAGAACAAGTCGCCCCAGCTCCCTTAACTTATTCCGGATGACGCCATGTTTCGTTTCGTCGGATCTGTGCTTGTTGTAGAGGGACTTGGCGAACTCTATAATGCACTTGTCTCTTAGGAGTGCATCTGAGATGTTATCCTTATTCAATTTACTCAACACTTTCCCAAGCTCCTTGGTCACATCACAGGGGATGGGTTCGGCTACTGCACATATGGACTGAACTCTTGTTTTACCAGGTTTTGGTTTATCGTTTTGTTTGTTAAATTTGCACTTCTTAAAGTGTCTCCACAGTGCCTTTCTTGTGAAGAGCCCTAGGCAGTGGACGCAATGCAGGACATCTTGCCCAGTCAAATCTTTTTTTGGCTGCTGTCTTGGTATCAGACTCCCTGAGCCCGTTTTGAAAACTTCACCATTGTGGGCATAGTTGCCTTTGTTGCGGATCAGTTCTAAATGCAGTTTCCTTTCTTTAGAATTCTTTTTGAAACTGAATGCTCTTGCAACCTCGATCTCCTTGTGATGAATTTTCTCCAAATGCCTTGCTATCTTTGCGAATGGCAACTCACAATACACACAGAAATAGCGTTTACTGTATTCACGAGATCCGTCTTCTTTTCTTTGGGCGGCAGAAATTTTCAGAGAGGCTCTCGAGACATTTTGGGTCTTAGTGTGTGTGGTCTCAGAGTGTGTCTGTGTGTCTGTCACATCCTGTCTGTCTCTCCTCAGTTGGACATCTCTCTCTGCGGCCACATCATCACAAAGTTCCACCCGTTCCTCGCTGGTGTGAGCGGTGTCAGCGGCTGGTGTCTCAGATTCACTCCCTGCATCCACTTCCTTAGAAGAATCATTGCCACTCTGATCGGCAGAGGGGGAGTATGTTTCGTTGTCTAAGGCTGGTGGGGAATTCAGGCTGGTAAATTCTAAGTCACTCCCTCTATCCACTTCCTCCCCCGAATCACTGCCATATCCATACTTATCGCCAGTGGGGGAGTATGTCTGGTCGTCTAAGTCTGAATCGGAGGATATATCGGTGTCCTCATCAGATAAATCTTTGGGCTTTGAGTCGAAGCCAGGACCTCTCAGAGGGGCTCTCAAGACACGTTGGGTCTCAGAGTGTGTGTGTGTGTCTGTCACATCCTGTCTGTCTCTCATCAGTTGGACATCTCTCTCTGCGGCCACATCATCACGAAGTTCCACCCGTTCCTCGCTGGTGTCAGCGGCTGGTGTCTCAGATTCACTCCCTGCATCCACTTCCTTAGAAGAATCATTGCCACTCTGATCGGCAGATGGGGAGTATGTTTTTTTGTCTAAGGCAGGTGGGGAATTCAGGCTGGTAAATTCTAAGTCACTCCCTCTATCCACTTCCTCCCCCGAATCACTGCCATATCCAGACAGATATGTCAAGACATGTTGGGTCTTAGTGTGTGTGGTCTCAGAGTGTGTGTGTGTGTCTGTCACATCCTGTCTGTCTCTCCTCAGTTGGACATCTCTTTCTGCGGCCACATCATCACGAAGTTCCACCCGTTCCTCGCTGGTGTCAGCGGTTGGTGTCTCAGATTCACTCCCTGCATCCACTTCCTTAGACGAATCATTGCCACTCTGATCGGCAGATGGGGAGTATGTTTCGTTGTCTAAGGCTGGTGGGGAATTCAGGCTGGTAAATTCAAAGTCACTCCCTCTATCCACTTCCTCCCCCGAATCACTGCCATATCCAGACAGATATGTCAAGACACGTTGGGTCTTAGTGTGTGTCGTCTCAGAGTGTGTGTGTGTGTCTGTCACATCCTGTCTGTCTCTCCTCAGTTGGACATCTCTCTCTGCGGCCACATCATCACAAAGTTCCACCCGTTCCTCGCTGGTGTGAGCGGTGTCAGCGGCTGGTGTCTCAAATTCACTCCCTGCATCCACTTCCTTAGACGAATCACTGCCATATCCAGACTTATCGGCAGAGGGGGAGTATGTCTGGTCGCCTAAGTCTGAAACGGAAGATTGATCGGTGTCCTCATCAGATAAATCTTCGGGCTTTGAGTCCAAGCCGGGACCTATACAGGACAAACAAGACAGTCTCGGTTATTTTAGTTGCTAAGTATATAAAACCTTGCAACCTAAAGAGGATGCACCAACTTACATAATTAGGCTACTAATAATAAAGGTGTAACAATACATTTTATCAGCGATATGATACGTACATTACATGGTTGACGCTACGATGCATGAATGATATTGGTTCATTATGGCAATACGATCTTTTACATAGTATTTTTATTTATTATTTTCTTACATGAATCTTTTTAAGCTAACACATTTTTGTTGTAAATTAACACCCTACTTGAACCTGACCGTTTGGGGAATTATTACTTACTTACTTTTTTTTTTTTTTTCATGTTATGTGGAAGCAGGGAATTATAGATTCAAATTGGTTCAGTTTGGGGTCCTCCCTATGTTCCCCAGGTCCTATGTTCCCCTCTCAACCAAAAAAAAGTTCTATGCTCCCCGGGTTGTTCACCACTCAGACAAAAAAGGTTCCATGTTCGCCACTCGCGATTATTGTATTCCTAGGTGGCGAGGTGGAAGGGAGTGCTTGTTTTACTGAAATTAAGGCTAGGGTTTAGGTTTAGGCATAGTTTTACTGACCTTAAGGTTAGGGTTGATGTTAGGTTTAGGTATAGTTTTACTGACCTTAAGGTTAGGGTTGATGTTAGGTTTAGGTATAGTTTTACTGACCTTAAGGTTAGGGTTAAGGTTAGGTTTAGGCATAGTTTAGACACCACCCACATAGGGGAACATAGGACCTGGGGAACATAGGTACGGTCCCGTCTGCTATTAACTCATTTTGCATAAAAAAAAAATACAATTGCCTGAAAAAGCCAGTACTCATGCTGACTGGAAACTCACCAGTACCTTTTTTGTGGTGCTGGGAGATATATTTCTCCAACATCTGCAGCGTGGAGGGTTGGAGTTTATCAAGCTCAACATCAACCTCACGGTCTTTGTCAGCAGCTAAATGGTATGGGTCAGAAAGGATAATTGCTAGCACTTGACCTGTTTGTTCTCTAGGGAGATCGGCGATGTCAGACGCAAGCTGCACCAACTCCTCCACAGTATATCGGTATATCGCCTTGTTTCTGTAGAGGCAGGACACAAATAGGTGGCAGAAAACTCATTACAAAAGGACACTTCTGGAGTGCATGAGTGAGGTGTCCGGTTTATAATAATGACATGTATTAGATTAAGCTACTCTAAGTGTGCAAATCCTACCTGGCATTTCTGGCTTTGGGTTCTCCCAGCGGCTGCAGCTGGTCAATGCCAGAAGAGCCATTGGGCTGCAGAGGGAATGAGTAAGACCAGAGTTAGAGGCATAAAGAAGGGGAAAAAAACAAACAAACAAAAAAACAGATCCCTCCAAGTGTGAATGTATTTTATACATCTAGGCTGAACTAATACTAAGATGAAACATAGATAATCTTCTTCTCACTACTGCACCATACTATTTCCATAGACAATGTCCTGGTTACCTCAGTTCCAACTGCTAAAAATCTTGGTGTTGTCCTGGACAGCCAGCTCTCATTCAAAGCACACATCATCCTTCACATGTTATCATCTATAACATGTGAAGGATTACACCCTTCCTCACCCAGGAGTCAGCTCAGCTCCTTTAACAGACATTAATCAACGCTTGACTATTGCAACTCCCTCCTCACCGCCCTACCGGCCTGCGCACTTCAACCTCTCCAAATGATGCAAAATGCCACAGCACGCTTGGTGCCAGCCAAAATTCAGCCAAAATTCTCCCATGTCACCCCCCTTCTCCCATCCCTCCATTGGCTCCCAGTCAGCTTAAGTCAACCCAAGCAATTATATGACTGCACACTCAACATGCCGTTTTTTTAGGGGGAGGGCGTTATGCTGCTGCACTGTCTATAGAAGCCAAGCATAAATAAATAGGCTGCTATTATGTATGCACCTATATTTAAATACCACCTTGAACTGAGCATTATGCATTATCAGTAGTCAGTGGACACATCCACTGTCATAGCTGAAATGCACTGTGCATGTTTTTTTTTATCATCATATGCATGCAGGCAGGGTTGGGAGGGTTACTTTTAAAAAGGAATCCCCTACAGTTACAAGTTACTTGCTAAAAAATGTAGTCAGTAACGTAATCCTGATTACTCCATTTAAAAAGTAACTACTAGTTACTTTCAGATACTTTTGGCTTACTTTTAAGCAAAACTCTATTTAATTAGATGATACAAGTTTTACCATTGATAGACAAGAATGTTGAGCCAATGAAATTAAGATATGGACAACATAAATATGGTTAAGGTCATTTAGTTGTTAAGAATTTGACCTCTCTGAACAGTTACATTACTGTAGAGTCATTGTGTCAACAAATAACAGATCATAAGAAAATGCATCTTGACCTACAGAACCATTTGGATTGTTTGACAACCAACACTAGCTCATTCTAAATAACACAACCGTCCCACAGCAGATAAAATAAACAGAATATACCAAGTTACTATCAGAACCTAGTAACAATCAGAACCAAAGAAAGACACTTTAATAGATTATAGTCCCTTTAACCAAACCATCTGATCAGTTTAAGGTTAAGAGTAAAGGCTTTTATGCAGGAATATCACTGCAAAGAGGACGAAAAAGAGAGCCACGAATAACATCTGAACTCAGTGCTGTATTTCCTAATACACCCCTCGTAATAGCTATCTGCAGTGTTGCCTAGTCTGTTTATTATAAGCCACATTGGTGCTAATTATTCTGAAGTTGCTTGTAAAGAATGGTAGAACGGTTGTGAGCTTGTAGATCGTCTATTTTCAAATAGCCAACATATATAAATATGCACATTGTTTAATGGACGACATATATAGCTTTGAAGTGCTCATGTGGCCTTTTATAGTCACTTATTTTGGGCTTGTTTTCGTAGACCTGTTTGCTTATTTCTCTCGCAAAGTCTGGCAACACCGCTCTTGACTCAACAACAGTCTCCACTGTGAGGATTGAACTCGCGGTCTGAACTCTCAATGACCCCAATAAACAAAACCTGCTGGCCTGCACTCAATTCATAATCAAGCTCACTGGAGATGCAGCGTAGTCGACTATGACATGGATTTAGTATACACATAGTGCAATCACATGTAGGCTACTTTCTGTGCACTGTGGTGCAATACAGCATGTTCTACACGTTGGTAAACATTGTTCAAAAGTTTAGCGCGCTGCTGTAGGACAGTGGTTCTCAACCTGTGGGTCGGGACCCCCAGGGGGGTCCCCACATGATGGGGGGGTCCCCACATGACAGTGAAGTGACTATTTAAGGACTTAAGACCTTTTTAATACCTCAGAAACAAAAGAGAGGGGAAAAAAAGACCATTACTGCATCAAAAGTAGCCTAATCAACAAACTATACTATAAAAAATGGTCAAACATTGGCCAAAGTGTCAGATAATATAAGAAAGACGCAAACATTTTGACAATAGCCGATCTACAAGCTCACAACGCCAGGCATTGTGAGCTTGTAGATCTGCTATTTTCACAATATTTATCTGTGGAACAACTCCTACATACCAAGTGCTTGTCAGGGTGGGGGTCCCCAGTTCAAATATGATTTATTTTTTTATTTTTTTTGGGGGGGGGGGGGGGGGGGGGGCGCGTCACAGCATGAAAAGGTTGAGAACTGCTGTAGGATACTGTTGACACTGTCTCTCCCTCCCTCTCTCTTTCTCTGTCTCACACACACACGCATGGCTAATGGCTACAGCAAACAAAAGCTCTCTCCCTTATGGATGTGATGGTCTGGTCTGTAAATATCCCATCTTAAAACATTTTCAACATCTGAATAAAAATGACTTACCTTCCTGGCAGCATTCTGGCCCATGGCAGAGTAGTTTAGTTGAGCCTGTAAAAAAATGAAAAATATATGGTATAACTCCCTTCTCAAATGACCACCAAAGACAAAACAAAAACAAAACTTTTTTTTCCCAGACAAACAAACACTAACACTTTTTCCAGACAAACAAACTAACGCTAATTCCTATGTTAATGTACCTGGCGTGAGTCGGGAGCCTTTGTAAACTTTGATGAAGTGTGAATTTTAAGTAGTTTTAAATCTACGCGTGTGCCTGCGCGTCTCCCTTGTCAAATAAGTGGTTGCAACCAGTCCACTGAGCATTGCACCCCTGATTACATGACATGAGGGACAGCTGGTAGCCCTGATGCAGCTTGAAGTTGAGAGAGACAGATTTATTAACTAAAATGACTCACCATGCTGCAACCCTAAAAACAACGTAGGTTTAAGTCACACATGCATGGTTTCCATGTCGTAAATATGAAGTTAATCCCACGTGGATGGTTTGTTTACCACCAGACCACAGAGACGAACGATAGCACTGTCAAGGCAACCCCACACAGCCTTCTAAAATGTTAAAAGTGGATTTCAAAATAAGAGCCACTTTGTAGCGGTACATGACACGAGAGTTAGACCGGTGGGATTTCAGAAAAAAAGGCCTTCTATAAGGAGGTTAGAGGCATTTGGGGGTAAAAATTGGGAACAAGGCCATTTTACATAATTCAAGGGTGCTGAATCAGAAAAACACTGTTCCCAAGCAAAATTCTTAGTGCTTAACCTCCTAATTTGCATATCAAAAGGGCTGCCGATTTTGAAGTATTTCTTAAATAACTCTATAACAAAGCAATCAAATCTGACAAATAAAGTGTATATATTTATATTCTGAGGGTCATACAATGTGTGGAAGGTATTTGTAATGTAATAGATGTAAATAAATGTAAATAAATATGCAAATTAGAGGCCACTACAGAAAACGGTGTCGTACTTAAAGTGATTCATCAGCATCCCCCCTATTTTCTTTTATTTCTACTTATCTGTATTTTTTACCATCCTTAGGACATCTAAAATAAATATTTAGATGATGTAAAAATCGTGGTACATTTGGCCCCTGATGACCAAAAAAATAAATGTGACATTCCATAAATACGCTATCATGGGGATTTCTGCCTTGTATAACTCACCCCCAGAATGAGTTAGAGCCACAGAACTGGTATCATGGGGATTTCTGCCTTGTATAACTTTTTAAAGGCTCTAGCAGTGATTCTCAACCATTTTAATTTCAAGGACGCCCAGTTTGACATGCATTAGACTACAGATCCCCATTTAATGGCATTTCTATCACTTGGACCGCAATTTATATTGTGAAATCTATGTTAATTTAACTCTGAGAGTGTACAAATGGAGCCAAATGGACCTGTTAGGGTCCATTTGGTTCCATTTGTACACTCTCAGAGTTACAGACCCATAAGGGTCCATTTGGTTCCTATCCATCATTTAGCTGGGGACCCCCTGGAACCCCCTCAAGTACCCCTGGGGGTCCCCGGACCCCACTTTGAGAACCAATGATCTAGAAGACGTTTTGTAGAAACTCTTAATGGCTTTAACTCATTTAGGACTGAGGGCGATTCTAAAAGTGACTTTATTTTCAGGGGGTCAAAATTCAACCATACAAGACTGTAACTCCGACAGTGTACAAAGCAGAGTAAAATGGAGGACATTAAATTTAAAAGAAACACTACTCCCTGTCTTGAATGACTTAAACGGGCGGACAGAGGGCTTACTTGTTCATCCTCTTGGCGCATGGAGGAGGCCCGTGTGTAGGTCCTCTCTCTCTTCATCTTGCCACTTAGAGTTAGAGAAGAACCTGGGTCTGATTCAGGGATGAGAGGTGATTGTCTTGAGGGCTGGAAGGAGAAAAACGAAAAACGTGAACCCTTGCATCCATTTTCTGGACATTTGTACAAGATTACGTCACTGTAGATAAGCTACAAAAGAACACAGGAATGAACAATAAAATTAGATCTGGTTGTCTCAGGGGTGAACTGTCCCTTTAAGAATCATTTCACTACTAGCCTATGGCCTGTCAAATGATCAAAAATTGTTAGCACAACTTGAAAATGAATTAATCAATCATGATTAATCAAGAATCGAGTTATGTTCTAAATATGTATATTGTTTCGGGAATGAAAAGATAAAGGCTAAGATACATTTGTCATACAATATGAGAAAACATTGGTGAAGAAAGCTATTGGTAGTAGCCTACTTTTTTCACAGATGGTCCAAACATCTTGCTAAATTTCACTAGCTACAATGGGTAATTTACCTCTATTCATCCCCCCTCACACCTAGGGTTACTCTGCTACATACACACACATACATGCACCACATTTGTGATGAGTCAATCACAGGTGGGATGAGGGATATAGGCGTTTTGGGTTGGAATTACAGTATTTCTGAGGTGATAGTAGACACCTTATTGAACACATTTGTGAATTAAGCTATTAGTACGTTTTTATTTGCCAGATTTGACAACAATTGGGCTAATTTTCTCTAACTAAATCGCCAGACATGGCAACACTGCCATTTCACGTCCAGAGCTGCACAGCTGTGGTGGGTGACTAAAGCTAAATGCAAACCACTGCAGTGTATTTGTGTATTTCACACAACAGTTTATAGCTGCAACACTGCACAATCAAGGAAAGAAACATGCAGCAAAACATAGGCCTACAGTAAAAATGACAATTACAAAACCATCAGAGAAATCGGGTTCCAAAAGAACAAATACACCGGCAAAAACGAAGCAACTGTCAATCCCCCCGTCCTCCCCCTCTCTCTCTCTCTCTCTCTGTCTGTCTGTCTGTCTGTCTGTCTGTCTGTCTGCAGTGCATGCAGCAGAGACTGGTCCATAGCGTCATTTTAACATGAGATAAAGTTATTTTTGTCTCAATGGACTCACTCTTGACAAACTCCTACTCACAGTTTGACTCCAGTACGGTTTATGCACTCTCTGAAGTAGTTTTCGCGGCAGTATTTAGGCCTATCTGTTTTAGTTTTGTTTTGAGAGGAAGCCGGTAGTACATGCTTCCAGGCACTGAGCCAATCGCTATTAATTATCGTATCCATAGCAACTTACTGACCAATGAGCTCCCTGATTCTAGTGCGCCGCATGATGCATCCCATAGCCGCAAGGCTGCTTGTTGTTTGGCACTAATCTAGACCCGAATTTATTCTTCTCCGTACAGGGTGTCGCGTGGCAACACATGGCCTAAAACAAGCTTTGAGGGCAAACTTATCCTTGTGTATCTAACCTTATTTTTTATCGTCAAAGGTTCTTTTATTAATATTCGAAGGAATGATCGAATATTTGGCTGTTGTAGGTGACATTAGTAAGCATACAAGCATACAATTACTTTTTGAAGCAAAATAACACTGCAAAGTTAGGATTAATTGAAAAGGCAACTGACCTGAGACTGCATTTGCGCTGCAAATCTGCTCTCACATTTCTTGTGGTGCTCCCGAAGTGTTTTCACCCTTTGTTTGAATCTTTCCATTTGATTACTCTCCATCACGAAGTCCTTTCTGTTACAGCAGTACCCAACCAATGCACACAGCTGGTCTGATTAACACCTGATTAGTTGGGGGGGAGGGCTGGGCAGCAGTCTAGCTGCATGAGTTAAACCTTTGCCTCAAAGTCATGTGAAATGATGCCATGCAGGTCAAACATTGTCGAAAACATTAAATAATACACATGAAAAAGGCAGATATTGTGAAAATAGCAGATCGACAAGCTCACAACATCACAAGCTCTCAGCAAAGTGAGGGATTGTGTAAGCTTTTAGATCTGCTGAATGAAAATTGTAAAAAACAGCAACATTAAATTACATAATATACACCCTGGTTCATTCACCCCTCATGTTAAGGTGCGTTGTTTGTACTTGTTATATCTGCACTGTGGCATCCTATATCTTCTTCCTGAACTCATTAGCTCATACTCAGAGTTAAGTACATGTAGTGCAGTGGTTCTCAAACTTTTTCATGTCAAGGACCCCCAAATTGACACTTATTAGCCCGCGAACCCCCATTTCAAAAGAGAAGTCAGGGACCCCCATAAGAGAAGATTTGTACGTCTCTAGCAGTGATTCTCAACCATTTTAATATCAAGGACCCCCAGTTTGACATGCATTAGGGCTACAGACCCCCATTTAATGGCATCTCTATCTCTGGGACCCCAATTTATATTGTAAAATCAATGTTAATTTAACTCTGAGAGTGTACAAATGGAACCGAATGGACCCTAACGGGTCCATTTGGTTCCATTTGTACACTCTCAGAGTTACAGACCCATAAGGGTCCATTTGGTTCCTATCCATCATTTAGCTGGGGACCCCCTGGAACCCCCCCCCCCTCAAGTCCCCCTGGGGGTCCCCGGACCCCAGTTTGAGAACCAACGGTTTAAGCTATGTAGCCTAACTTTTCAGTTGATTGCCATACAGGCTTGTGTTGTAGACAGAACGTCGAGGGCGTGACCTCGAGGGTGTGACCACCCGGGATGCTGTTTCTGGGCGGAGTCTCGCCAAATTCATGCCACGTCCCCCCCCCCACCCCCGATGGGCCCTGCCTAGTACAGCCTAGTCCAGCCTATTACTGCCTAGTCCTAGGACTAGGCTAGACCTGGGTGTACTAGGCTTTACTGTATTAGACTCTGCTGGGCTCTAATAGTCTGTTTTCAGCTCTAGCAGGCTTTGCTAGGCTGTACTTGGCTTTATTAGGCTATAGAAGGCAGTACACGATTTCCGCCCCTTTTCTACACATTTCTGTAAAAAAAAATAATAATAATTTTTTTAATGTTATTTATTTTTGCTGTACATTGTTAAGCAGCGTGGGACAGTGGGACAAAATGTCCAATTTCGGGACTGTGTTACAAAAATATATAAAATCGTTTGAAACTTTACCTTCTGCACAGTTCTCCACAGCAAAGATATTTGTCCACAGTCTTCCTTCCTTCCTTCCCATGAAGCAGCACGGCATATTGGCTAACGTGTCACGTGAATGACGTGATATAGTCCTGTAGCAAGTCCTCAAAAAAGCCCTTAGTTTTTGAGATTGTCTGGTCTATGGGGAAGATGGACTCCTCAGTGGGGATACAGTGGAGAGAAATGGCCCCTTATGGGCCTAAAGAGGATGTGCAAGTCAGTACAGAGCTATCACAACATGTATCTAGTGTCTAGGCAGGGGTGGTGGAGGAGTCTGGCGTGGATAAGGTGCAGATGTGCTTGTCACAAACATCTCCTTATTCCTGAGACTAGTAGTTGTGTGAGGTTTTAGTGCAAAATGTATTTCACATGTTATTTTGTGATTGGTACTGCTGGCAATAAGCTTGAACCTTGATCTTTTTTTCTGGATATTTTTAACAGCAAGAAGGTAGATATAGGGGACAGCCCATGACACCCTGGGCTCCAGTCTCCCCATATAATCCCAATCTAACCGACCTCCACGCCCATAAGGGGCTGTGTCTCTGCTGCTATCGAACAAACAAGCATTGCTTTCGGAAAACACCAAGTTTTTGTTCTGGAGCTGTTCTGGAGAGTGGGGAGAACGCTCTGAGCCATAATGATAAGTCACTGTGGGCCCATGGGAATATTAATGGTTAGCCACCACCGACTCTCCTGTGAGCCAGTACGACATACACCCTTGTCTGCCTGACACACAGTCATGCACCACCTCGTGGAGGTCTTACAACCACCACTATGGGGGGGGGGCGACCCTCCTCACAAACGCCTATGCCCACTCACGAGCACCTATCTCAGGCATAGGAGCCAGCCAGACCCGCCAGGAGGTCCATTTGGGGCCAGCATACATACTGTACATATGTATATGACACAGTCTTGCAACATGTGGAGGTCTTACAACCACTACCACCACTGGGGACTGTCCTCACTACCTATGCTAACTCAAGAGAGCCTATCTCAGGAGTGCCTATCTCGGGAGCCAGCGTGGAGGTCCACTTGGGACCAGTGGGACTATCCAGTGAGCCAGGCATGTTATTTAGGACACCTAATACTACAAAAAAACTGTTGAGAAACCTTTTGTTAAAACATTTTAGGGTACGGTGCTTATTTTCATATATGCACCCGCCTATTATTTTTATGTTGGAATAACTTTTGTACTTTATATATACCAAATTAAAGTCCATATCAAATTAAAAGTCACATTCCTTCTCAGTTGGCATTGTTTAACCCTGCCTGAATATCTATTGTAGTGATTTTGGGGCAACATTTGGGGCAATGTTGAGGCAATTATGTATGTGAGCAAAGTACAGCACCATATTCAATCACACTCACACATGATTGCTGTCTGTGGCAGGGGCAACATGAAGCCATGTCATTCATTAATGGAAATATGAATTTATGATTTCAGTAGTAAGACATGTTTTATATACACATCCAAACCAAAGGTGTATAGATTAATTCATTTTGTTGAGAATTGCAGGCCTCAATACAGAGAAGCATTACACAAATGGAATACTGTGATTAGGTGTATGTCTAAAGAAGTCTCATTTGCAATACAACTGTACTAGATCTCTCCACACAATCACTGGTTATTGTTTAATAGCATCTTAGGCTATGCAGTAACAGCTTATTTGACATAAATGTATGTTTTTTTTCTAATGAGGGAAAGTAGAGGAGTCCTCACTACAAAAGTACAATTTCCGCCTAAACTAAAGGTATGTTTAAAGGACTATATTTTCAGTATTTCTTTCTGTAAATTACATTCTGACTTTGGTGATGTAGGGTAGACAACTGGTTCATACCTCAGCAAATTTGATGAAGATAAGAGTGAGCATTCTCAAGTTATAGCATTTTTGGTCACCTTTGCCCTATGCGGATTTGCCTTTTTCAGAGATTGGGGTAGTTCTAAAGAATAGTCAAAAAAACTAATTCTGCCCCCAAATAATATTCACAACAATCCATTTCATTAATGGGAGACCCTAAAGATAAGAAAAAACATGGTTGTGTTTTGTTCTAACTCAAAATCTGAGGGCCTCTGCTACAGGACTAATAGGCAGCATGCCATATGATTAGCTACAGGAGTGTGAAAAAGATAGAAAACACACACTTCTGCAGTTGCATGGTTTTGGTCGATAGGGGGCACTGTGTAAACACTCTTGTCAAAGTTTTCCCACATCGTGGGGACTTCACTAAAACTTGTTGAGGACGTCACAGGCTGATGTCACAGCCATGTGCTATTGATTTAAACGATAATCCACGTGGGGACCCGGTTTTGGGTCCCCATGAGGTTTTGGGTCCTCACGAGGTGAGTGTGTTGTCAAACGTCTGTCCCCATGATGTAGCAATTACAAACCCACACACACACACACACACACACACAAAGAATGACAGATGAATGCAGAGATACATTATACACTGACAGTAACTCAATGATAGAGAGATACTAGGGTTAATGCTGTGTACACACATGTGCACTAACACACATGTACACGCGCGTGTGCACACACACACACACACACACACACACACACACACACACACACACACACACACACACAGCATGGAAAGATAATGACTAGCATGGTGTCAGGGTTAATGTGGCAGTCACACACACACACACACACACACACACACACACACACACGGAAAGATAATGACTAGCATGGTGTCAGGGTTAATGTGGCAGTCACACACACACACACACACACACACACACACGGTACACGACAGACAGACAAACACACACACATCCCGTCACACAAACACATCATTTTCAATTTACTTTCAGTGCCAACCACCCTCTCCACATCTCTCTCTCTCTCTCTTCATGACTTCAGGTAGCAACACCATTGCATTGATTAGTGTAACAGGGGCCGCTCACATAATACTGACACTAAAGTCCTTCCCTTTCCCCCTATACATCTTTCTTCTTCTTCTTCTTCTTCTTCTTCTTCTTCTTCTTCTTCTTCTTCTTCTTCTTCTTCTTCTTCTTCTTCTTCTTCTTCTTCTTCTTCTTCTTCTTCTTCTTCTTCTTCTTCCTTTTCTCTCTCTCTCTCTCTCTCTCTCTCTCTCTCTCTCTCTCTCTCTCTCTCTCTCTCTCTCTCTCTCTCTCTCTCTCTCTCTCTCTCTCTCTCTCTCTCTCTCTCTCTCTCTCTCTCTCTCTCTCTCTCTCTCTCTCTCTCTCTCTCTCTCTCTCTCTCTCTCTCTCTCTCTCTCTCTCTCTCTCGCTCTCTCTCTGATATGATTGAAGGAATGATGGACAAAAGGATGTAGGGAAAGAATGAGAGACAGGAAATGAATGGAATGAAGTTGCTGAAATGTGGAGAAGAGGTAAAAACTCAGACAGACTGACTTCATTATCATATAACTGACTGACTGACTGAATTATGAAATGAATGACTGACTGACTGACTGAATTATTAAATAACTGACTGACTGACTGACTTAATTATTAAACTAGAAAAAGTGCTCGGAGCACAAGTCTCCACCAGGTCAGGTAGGTTATTATGGCCTCCTGGTGGCGCTCTAAAAGACAGGGCAAAGGTTTTTCCTTGGCCTCTAAGGAGTGTGCGTGCAAAGTTTCACGCAGATCGTTGCAGTTATAGGTAAAAACGTGAATCGGCCTGTTATAGCGCCACCATGAGGCTGATTTGAAAGTTTTCAAGTGGCATTTCTTCCTGGGCCAAGTGGGAATCTACGTGGAAAGTTTCACGGAAATCGCATGCTGCGTTCATGATTTGAGGCATTTTGTTAAAAACGAACCAATCCTGCAAACGTTGGAAGCCAATCTTAGCCAATCAGGATAGAATATGGAAAATCGGACAGATCCGTGTTGATCACATGACTATAGAGATACTGTGTACCGATTTGCGTGTTGTTTGGACAAAACCTGTAGGAGTAATATCCATGAATGTGTTTTGCAAAAGTCGGCCTCATGGTGGCGCTATGACAGGCTGATCTGAAAAATGTGGGGCAGAGGTTATGCTGTGGCATCCAGGGAGTGTGTGTGCGCAGTGTCACAGCGACCGGGCCTACGGTGGCAGAGATTAGCTGATCGCAGACAGAAGGACGGACGCACGGACGGACGGACACACGGACGGACGGACAGGGGGCAAAACATACTCTCTCGCCATGCCTTTCGGCCTGGCGGAGACAATAACTGACTGACTGACTGGCTCACTGACTGACTGACTGACTGACTGAGTGACGACTGATGGACTTAATTATGAAATAACTGTCTGTCTGTCTGTCTGTCTGTCTGTCTGTCTGACTGGTTGTGAGGATGGAGCTGGGGAGTGGCAGAAAGGAGAGGAAACAGTAGGACAGACTGGCTGAGGAGGAGGAGGAGGAGGAGGAGGGATAAAATATGTGAGGGGAGCAGGAAAGAAATATTGATTAGTGGGGATGTGGAGACGTGGTTGGACTAAACAAATGGCCTGCCAGAGCTCCGCTTTTGACTGACAGGACGTGCGTGTGCGTGCGTGTGTGGGGCCTGTTTGTGTGTGTGTGTGAGTGCACGCACGCACGCACGCACGTCTGTGCACGTGTGTGTGTGTGTGTGTGTGACCGTGACCAAGAAAGAGAGGCAGAGTAGAGAAAGGGAGGGAGAGAGAGAGAGAGAGAGAGACTGCGGAAACAGACACGGTCAAATACAGTGTGTCAACGACTTAACCACTTAAGACCTGGAACTGTGTCATTTTTAGATTTGAGCTAAAAACGCATTATTTTACACTTTGGGCTATTCAAAAATAGCAGATATACAAGCTCGTAGCGCGGCACCGAGTGCCGCGCTACGAGCTTGTAGATCTGCTATTTTTGAAAATTCGTGAAAATGTGTGCAAATCTTTGAATATATATATTTTTAAAGCGAACATTTTTAACTCAAATCGTTGCTTCCCTGGAACAAAACATTTTGATGGGGGTCCGCCGCCAAATACATATCATTTTGGGGGTCCTTGACATGAAAAAGATTGAACACCACTGATATAGAAACATACATTTTTCAGAAAACTGTTGAGATTTAGGAGACGTGTAGAATCGTGTAGAAAGGTCTCAATGGGTTAAAGCCCACGCAGCATCCGTGTTGTTCCAGCAGATTGACAAGCTCACAACACGTCGTGCTGTGACGGGTTGTGAGCTTGTCGATCGGCTATTTTCTGCGAAGGCGTTTCCCACATTAACAGAAAACAGGAAAGACGCCAGTATGACGCTGTCAACCATATAGGGTTTAAAGCAAGGGGTCTTCAACAGGGGGTCCGGGACCCCTAGGGGGTCCTCAGAGTTACTACAGGTGGTCCGCCAAATCTTTGTGTGATAGGAACTTCTTTTTTACATGAATAACTTGAACCCTAGAATCCCTGCTCTGAGGGGAACATTCGCCGAAAATAGCAGATCTACAAGCTCACAACGCCTCGCAGCGCGAAAACATGATTTACGAGACTGTGGCCAGCCTGTGTGTGTGTGTGTGTGTGTGTGTGTGTGTGTGTGTGTGTGTGTGTGTGTGTGTGCACGCGCGCGTGCGTGCGTGCGTGTCCTGGGCATGACGTTAAACTGCCCAGTTGTAACTACAATCGTCAATGTAGTTGGTGCAGTGGATGCATTTGCAATTTCTGTGGACTATGTAGCTTGCATACAAGAGGGCACTTCTCACCGGTGGACTCTACCAACAGCCGACGCTACCTGACGGCCCCTCCTTCCCGTGAACAGCTACCGGGAAGAGAGGCAACAGACCCGGTGGCCTTCCAGTGTCAGTACACTGTCGGAATAGCAACGGGTGGACCTCCAGGCCCATGAGAACTACTACTGAGAGCGCTTTAACACCAAGCAGCAGTGCAAGACTAAGTTTCCTCTGGTGATCCAGCCAAGGACATTATACCCACGGACTGGTTGTTGGGAGAGTTTCGAACAACTTGGGATGCCCAAAGACGAGGCAGAAAGGCTGGCAAGGTATAGAGGATATGCGTGTGACATCATCATCAAATCCGGAAGTTATGCAGGAATGCCTACTGAGTGTCAAAAAAATACTTCCTGGCCTTGACAGCCCATGCATCCAAACAGAAAAGTCATATCTGATTGCATTAAACAACATTAAACAATGTTAAACTCACTTTGCATGTTGCTTTGCCACTCGATTTGCCACTCGATGTGCCATTGACTTTAAGCATGCGCATATCCTCTATTCTTCTGTCTCTGCTGCCACATGTGGCGGAGCCGCCACTACTTGGAGTGCTGAATGACATGTGTGTTGTATCATCAGGACATATCCATGAGTTTGTGAATGTAACCTTTACTGCACCTAAAATATGTGTGTCCCTGTATGCTTTCCCTGTGTGTGGACATAAATAAATTGTTAAACTGTGTGTGTGTGTGTGTGTGTGTGTGTGTGTGTGTGTGTGTGTGTCTTTAAGTGGCGCATGTGTTGCACTGTCGGTTGTTTTGTTTAATCAGTGTAACTGGTTGCATATTTGTGCAATCAGCAGCTGTTGATGTCGTGCTCATACGGACATACAACCACACTCGGTCACCTGTTGGAGCGGTTGGCACCGCTCAAAAATGGACCAGTAAAATGGACCAGTAAAATGGACCAGTAAAATGGACCAGTAAAATGGCCACCAACACCAAGAATGATTAATCAAGTCTCTCCAAAAGCGTTCCCAATGATACCGTTTATCAACACTGTTGCTGTCGTATTTGTGGTGTGGACTCTACCATCCGCTACATTAGAACAATGTGGACTATACCATCCGCTAGATTACAACAATGTGGACTATACCATTGGCTAGATTAGAACAATGTGGACTATACCATCCGCTAGATTAGAACAGTGTGGACTATACCATCCGCTAGAATTAACAAACAGTGTGGACTATACCATCCGCTAGAATTAACAAACAGTGTGGACTATACCATCCGCTAAATAAATGAAATGACATATTTATGGTTCTTGGTGCGGGCGGCCCGTTAAGGGTCCATTTTTAGATAAATTAACGCGGCGAGGAAGAGATGGATAGCAGAGAGAGAGAGAGAGAGAAAGAATAAAAGGCAATGAGAGGTGGCGTTGGAAGGAAGGGAAGAGGGGGAGCGGATAGAAGAGGAGAGAGAGGATGGAGGCGTGGACAGATAGAAAGAGACAGAGCCTGTTAGGAGGAGAGAGGGAACGGAGGGAATGTAATAACGAAGGGGAAGGAAAAACAGCCTCTGTGTGTGCGTGTGCGTGTGTGCGCGCGTGCACACGTGCGTGTGTGCGCGTGCACACGTGCGTGTGTGTGTGCGCGCGCGCGCGTGCGTGCGTGCGTGCGTGTGTGTGTGTGTGTGTGTGTGTGTGTGTGTGTGTGTGTGTGTGTGTGTGCGTGTGCATGTGCGTGTGCGTGCGGATCAACAGGATAGGAAGATGTAGCAAAGAGAGAATTGAGACAGAGAAAATGAGATGGAACGAGAGAGGAAAAAGAGAGAGAGAGGAGAGGTGTGTGTGTGTGTGTGTGTGTGTGTGTGTGTGTGTGTGTGTGTGTGTGTGTGTGTGTGTGTGTGTGTGTGTGTGTGCCTTTCAAAGGCGAGGAAGATGTGGCGAGAGAGAGAGAGAGCGTGTAAGAGAGAGAGAGAGAGAGAGAGAGAGAGAGAGAGAGAGAGAGAGAGAGAGAGAGAGAGAGAGAGATGGAGCCGGAAGGAGTGGAAGAAAGAGGGGGGAAACGAGACACAAGAGAGAAGACATAAATTGAGCAAGCGAGAGGCTGGGAGGGAGAGAGAGAGAGATAGAGAGAGAGAGAGAGAGAGAGAGAGAGTGAGCGCGAGAGAGAGAGAAAGAGAGGGGGGGAGAAACGAGTGGCAGAGACATCGCTAGGTTGGATGTTATTTTTGGGGAGGGGAGTTTCTATGCCGATGGAAGATGAGGCAGGGAATACAGAACTTGCGAGAGAGAGTGAGAGAGAGAGAGAGAGAGAGAGAGACATAGAGAGAGAGAGAGAGAGACACAGAGAGACAGAGAGAGAGACAGAGAGAGATAGAGAGACAGAGAGAGAGAGAGAGAGAGAGACAGAGACAGAGAGAGAGAGAGGTGTTGCTTTGCATGTATTACTGTATACCATTCTATCACTCTCTCAGATAAGATGTATTTGACGGTGCGGAGCTCTCTCTCTCTGAGCCATAAACTGTTCGTCTTCTTGTCACCCCGTTTCACTCTCTCTCTCTCTCCCATGGTATTTATGTTGTCTCTCTCCCATGGTATTTATGTTCTCTCTCTCCCATGGTATTTATGTTGTCTCTCTCCCATGGTATTTATGTTCTCTCTCTCCCATGGTATTTATGTTCTCCTGGCTGCCTCTCCCGTTCCCTTCAACAACAACACGTATACGCTCCGCTGGGACCGCCAAAAAGCCTAATTTATATGCTCCTCCTGCGTACGTACGGCGGTGTTAAAAAATAGCAGACCTACAAGCTCACAACGCGCCGCGTCCGCGGCGCGTTGTGAGCTTGTAGGTCTGCTATTTTTTAAGCCGCATCATGACACTCGTAGCGCGGCGCGGTATCAATCAGGCTAAACGCAGCGTTATTAGCTAGCGCCGCGCGCCAGTGGTGTAAAGTAACTAAGTACGTTAAACTCAAGCACTGTACAATTGTGAGGTACTTTTACTTTACTGGAGTATTTCCAATTGTCTTTACTTTTACTTTCTACTCCACTACATCTCAGAGGCAAATGTTGTACTTTTACTCCACTACAATTATTTGAAAACTTTAGTTACTAGTTACTTTGCTGATTTAGATTATTATTACAACACATGCATTAACCACTTTAGCTCTATCTATCTATCTATATATACAATTTGAATCCTGCGCCATGTCGGTTGTCCGTATGCGACGCCAGTGTGACGGTGTGACGTAATCTGACATCACGATGACAACGCCAGTGTGACGTAATCTCACGACAGCATGACATCACATGACATCACATCCTACCTATAAATTCTAGGATGCCGTCAGATCGCACCAGTTCGACGGCTTCCATAGTGGGTTTTGGTCATTGGAGAGGTGATGCACGTCACCTCTTTCTGAAGTGGGTACTTTCAAAGCCTGCCGTGGATTTAGGAGAGCACAAAACTCTCTCTCACACTGTGAGGTGCCTGTAAGGTGGCACTGCAAAGTGAACGACGCGTCACGCTAGACGTTCGGGCCGCGTAGCGGCCCGAACTTCTAGTTTTATACATAGGCTATTTGAAAATCACAACTCGTCGCATCGCGACGCGTTGTGAGCTTGTAGATCTGCTATTTTCAGACATTTTTGTACTTTTACTTTTGCTACTTTAAGTACATTTTGATACCACTACAGTACTTTTATACTTTTTAAATTTTTAATTCGGAACTTTTACTTGTAACAGAGTACTTCTACATTGCAGTATTGATACTTTTACTTAAGTAAAACATGTGAGTACTTTTCCCACCACTGCGCCGTGCGTGCGTGCCATCTCCTCATGTACCGAGAAACAAAACCAGTCGCGTGTCACACCCATGTGATCACTCACTCTGAGAAGATTTCATGTCGAACAATCTTCTGAATCTGAACCTGATCACCTCGGCTTTTTTCCCGGGAACTTGTGAAATATCGTGAAATACCGTTTTTGAATGAGGAACGACGACGCTGGAAGTTTGCCGAAGGTGACACGTTATGTCACCTTGCTAGCATGTTACGCTATAGCCTAGCAGGAAGCTGCTTTATGGCGGGCACATAACGAGCTAAAGTGATTGTCACAGTGACAGTGCCTCCTCGTGCGCGTTTTGGACAGGCTGACAGCAAAAGCCTTTTTTCATGTCAAACTTTGAGTCTGTTTTTCAGAAGGAAAAAAAAAACCCTACGAGATGACATTTCTGGCTGAATATTTGGAGTAGGCCTACAGAAATAACTCAGGCATCATTAGAGAGCTCAGAGTGTCCTCTGGCCTGCGGTGTGCACGACTCAAAAATGTCTGTTCAGGTTCAGCTTTCCCACTGATTTTTTTTTAGATTTTAGATCTCGAAAGCGTTCGCGGTCCACCCCATGACCACTTAACGGTTCGGGGGTTGGTTGGTTGCCTCACAGGATGCTTGCCTTTGAGGTAAGCCTGTGCACCACACACATAAACACACACGCTCACATTTGCATACAGTACAGAAACGTGTGCATGCGATGCGGTCTATAGCCAATACCAATTCAGGACTCCTGAATCGCTGCCCTCCACACTCTCCCATCTAGCATCAGGGTATAGACAAATCCACAGACGCGCTGCCTGTAGGCAGCCATAGCTGCGGTGTCAACGCTCCTACACCGCGACACCGCAGCAATGGCCGCCTACAGGCAGCTACAGGCAGCACGTCTGTGGATTCGTCTATAGGCTCTATGCACAGCAGCCATATCGTGAAGAAAATCACAGGTGTTGCCAATGATACTAATGAAGGCTCTGTTCCATTCTGGTCAAACTGAGTCAGGGTGCTGATATTGTGCATGTTGGCTCACTGTAAACACTCTGCTACACCACCAGTGGGTCTCAAAGTGTGGTCCAGGGACCCTCATGGTTACTTGAGGGGGTTTCAAATGGACCCCTTATGGGTGCGTAACTCTGAGAGTCTACAAATGGAACCAAATGGACCCGTAAGGGTCCATTTGGTTCCATTTGTAGACTCTCAGGGTCCACTGTGCTACACTAAATGGAACAGAGCCTTAATTAGTATCATTGGTAAAACCTGTGAAGGAAGTAAGGAAGAGGCCCATTTTTTTCCAATATGGCTGCTGTGCATAGCCTATTCAGGACTCCTGAATCGCTGCCCCCCCACACTCTCCCATCTAGCTTCAGGGTATTGAGCTCTCTACACTGTTGTTAGCTAAGCTGTTGCGCCGCAGCGCATCTATACGTAGGCGGTTCGCTTCCTGCCTTTGCCCTGGGTTAGCTCCCATAGTGTCAGTTTGCTTGCCACTAGTTCCGGGTTGCCTGACGAAGTGCCCTGCCAGCCTCACCCTTCTCTCTCTCTCTGACTTTGTCTGTGACCCGTGGTTCCCGTAGAGCAGTGGTTTTCAACCCTTTTCATATTAAGGTCCATCATTTATTCGGCATTTGAGCCACAGACCACCATTTGATGAGATTTAGACTCTCCAGACCCAAAATGTAGTGTCCAAAATGTTTGTCCACAATTCCACATGCTGTGTATTGATGTTGGTACCATAGGAGAGATAACAGGCAAACGTTGATTTCACATTCTCAAGAGTTAAAGATCTACCTAATAAGGGTCCATTGGTTACCATCTCTCCATCATTTGGCTGGGGACCACCTGGAACCCCCTCAAGGACCACTGGTGGTCCCCGGACTACTGGTTGAGAACCACTGCCGCAGAGAACCACATTTCTGATGTGGTCCGTCCCATGATGTGACAGTGCCATTCGTAGCATGCTTAGACTCCATCCAGGACCCTTTCCACACACACACACACACACACACACACACACACGCACACGCACACGCACACGCGCGCATGAATACAGCCACGCACCCTCACGTACTTGTACACGAGTAAGGACACGCATGTTTCCGGACACACATACAAATACAAATGCATTTAGACCTTTTTTGTATCAGGGCTGAAAATCTCCAAAGCATTCACAGCTCACCCATGTGACCACTTGATGGGTGCATTTTCAAATATTTTCCTTGACGTGAAAATATTTGAGAACCACTGGTTTAAACAACATTAGGAAGGAAGCCCAAATAAGCAACTACACTTTGGAAACAAGCCCAAAAAATAAAACACAACCTGCCAATATTAACAAGCGACTTTACAGAAAAACAAGCTCAAAGTCACTTGTAATAAGCAGACGTGGCAACGCTGCACAGCCCTGCTCTGCAATGTGCAGCGGGCACCACCAGCTAATTATAATCCACCTCTCTTTCTCACATATGCGCTCATCATACTCATGTTGCTCATTATGGCTCCCAATCTGTGAGATTCCCTCAAAATGAATTATGAAAGGGCTGCAGTGGGGGATTAGAGAGAACGTGTTGCACACGTCCCACAGCAGACACATGCCTGCATATATGCCGTATGTATGCTGCTGCACACGCCTGGGATATTGCGTATTCCATCAGCGTGTTGAGGTTTCGGTATAACCCAGCATCGGTCGCGTTGTTGTGTGGGTGAAATAGGCTCTCTCTCCCTCTTCTCACCCCTTCTCACTATCCTTCTCCCTATCTCTGTCTGTCTGTCTGTCTTCCCTGTCTGTCTGTCTGTCTGTCTGTCTGTCTGTCTGTCTGTCTGTCTGTCTTCCCTGTGCAGTATGTCTGTCTCTGTCTGTCTGTCTGTCTGTCTGTCTGTCTGTCTGTCTTCCCTGTGCAGTATGTATGTCTGTCTGTCTGTCTGTCTGTCTGTCTGTCTGTCTGTCTGTCTGTCTGTCTGTCTTCCCTGTATGTCTGTCTGTCTGTCTCTGTATGTCTATCTGTCTGTCTGTCTATCTGTCTGTCTGTCTGTCTGTCTGTCTGTCTGTCTGTCTGTCTGTCTGTCTGTCTGTCTGTCTGTCTGTCTGACACAACTTTCCTCGCTCGTTCTGTCCCTCTCTCCTCCCTCTCTCACTGATCAAGCTCTGGTCTGACACACACACACAAACCGTTGCATTTTCAGATTGTAGCATGTACGTGTGTGTGCGCGTGTGTGCGTACGGTACTGTGCGTGCGTGCGTGCGAGCGAGCGAGAGAGAGAGTTAGAGAGAGAGAGAGAGCCCACATGTCGCACTTGCACATCCACGCATGACAGAGGAAGAGAAGGAGGCTGATGAAGAGAAAGAAAGAGAGAGGTGTGGAACCAAAAGGAGGATAGAAGAGAGGGTGAGAATGGGAAGAAAGTAGGTTACAGTCAAGAGATGAATGTGGCCTTTGATTTGCGACCGTAAACGAATCTGCCGTTAAAATGCAAATGCGCGCGTCTCTCCATTTTCCTTTCTAGAACCAGAACCGCCCTCTCCAGCTCTTAACCCATTCAATCCGGGAACGCATCTCTGTCATTTTTAGATTTGTTTGGCTATTCAAAAATAGTAGATCTACAAGCTCATAGAGTGCCACGCTATGAACTTGTAGATCTACTTTTTTTTCTAAACGTGAAGATTTGAGCAAATCTTTGAATATATATTTTTTAAAGCGAACATTTGTAAAATATGTTGTTCCAGGGACCCCCCAGAAGCAAAGATTTCAGTTACAAATGTTTGCTTTGAAAAATATTCATTCAAAGATTTGCACACATTTTTACGATTTAAAAAAAATAGCAGATCTACAAGCTCATAGCGCGGCACTCGGTGCCGCGCTATGAGCTTGTATATCTTCTATTTTTGAAAAAATAAATACAAATTAAAAAGATTTTTGATCATTTTTTGAAAATTTTTTGAAAATTTTTTGAACATTTAAAAAAAATGTTTTGATTTTTTTTTTTTTAATGACAGATGCGTTCCCGGATTGAATGCGTTAAGTAGCATTGGGCGTATTATCCATTCCTACAGGATGCATGGGCCTATTCAGATGCCTGCTCTCTCTGGTGTTTGTTTAATATCTTTGCTGTGACAGCAGTCTCTTCACAAGAGGAATCTACAGTCCACGGATTAGATGGTGGTTAGATTGGAGAAACAAACATGAGATAAAAAGAAGCACAGTGTGTTCTTTTTTTTTCCCCTGGCTGGGTTTCAAAGTGAGGAAGCACCATGCAGCACTTGAAGACGCACCGGCGCCATTTGTGCGTGCATGCGTGCGTGAGTGAGTGAGTGTGCATGCGCATGCGGGCTAGGGCTGTGAATCTTCTGCTATCTCACGATTCGATTCTGATTCTTGGGGTCACGTTTCAGATTTTTTTTCAGATTTTTTGAAAACAAACGATTCTCGATTCAAAAACGTTTTTTATTATTCAAAAATGTTTTTTTTTATTCAAAAACGTTTTTTTCTGATTCAAAACGATTCTCCATTCAAAACGATTCTCGTTTCAAAACATTTCAGGATCTACTCCAGTCTGCTGGCATGAGAGCAGAGTCCATTTACATAGCTTTTATAATTGTAAAGGTTTTTATCAACTAAACACACAAAGGTAAATCCAAGATTTTTTTGTATTGATTTTTGGAAAATGAGAATCGATTGTGAATTGTCCAACAGTAGAATTTTCTGACACCCCTAATGCACACACACACACACACACACACACACACACACACACACACACACACACTCAGTGGTGGAAGAAGTACTCGCAATCAATCTCTGTTACAAATAAAAGTCCTGTATTAAACATTTGACGTCAGTAAAGTACAAAAGGCATGTACAGTACCAAACATAAACGTACTCATCGTGCAGAATGGCCAATTTCACCATCATTATCATTGGATTGTAATTAGTAAAGCATTAATATGTTGATAAAATGGTACAGTAGGCTAAATGGTGCATTTATATAGCCTTCATCCAAGCACTTTACAACGTGCTTTACATTCATTTTTTTATATAGCGCTTCTCTATAGCTTCATTCACACACACACACACACACACACACACACACACACACACACACACACACACACACACACACACACACACACACACACACACACACACACACACACACACACACACACACACACAGCAGAGGAAACCATGCAACTTGTTCATCTGCAGCAGTTAGGGGTTCAGTGCCTTGCTCGACACTTCAAGTTTGTTCAATATTCTTCAATATTGCTGTTGGGCAGAAACCTCTTACATATTTTAACTTTTTGTGTCTTTTTCCCCAAAAAATTAACGCCCTACTTGATCATACTACAGCGTCACACAAAAGCATCAAAAGTGGCAGATCTACACGCTCGTTTTGAGCTTGTAGATCTGCTACTTTCACTATTTTTGAATTTGAACCCTGAAAAGTAACAGTTTTAGTTTCCACCCGAGAGAGACGATATAATGTTGCATAATTAATTGATATGCTACTTACCCTATAATATTACATCATAATGTATCTTGTTTTTTTTGTAATCGTCTAATCTGTAAAAATAAGCAGTAACTGAAGTTGTAGAATAATTGTAGTTGAGTAAAACGAACAATATTTGTCACTGAGTAATCAGATGTACTGTAGTAGAGTAAAATACCACACGATGTGTAAGCGGAGTGATTTAATCATTATTTGAGGTATAAAATGTATAACCAAGTGTGCTTTATATGTATCGTTTCATTTAATCATCTAATTTAAAATCATTTTAAGCAATAGGTCTGTATCTATTAAAAGTTTGCACTGGGCCTTAGGGCATGGACTAGTAATGTTAGGTATAGGGTGATCTTAGCATATGATTTAGTATGGTTGCGTGCTACCTCCAGAGTTCAGGGCCAGGATCAAGTGTCTGGGTTGTTTGCAGAGCCAACTAGACTGTTCTAAATGAGGTAATTATTAGAATCAGCACAGCGTCTAATGACCTGCATATGACTAAGGGAACACCATCTTTGAGAGACCCCGGGCTCAGACCTGGGAGCCAGACATCCCTAACAGTGGTGGAAAAAGTAATTTAAAAAAAAACACTTAAGTAAAAGTATCAATATTACAAGGTAGAAATACCTCTGTTACAAGTAAAAGTCAGGAATTCAAAATTGACTTGAGTAAAAGTACAAACGTATTGGTATCAAAATGTACTTAAAGTACCAAAAGTACAAAGTACTCATTATGCATAATGTCCCATTTCACAAGTTTTAAAGTATAAAAATATTTTCGAAACTAGCAGATGTACAAGTTCACGATGCGACAAGTAGATCTGCTGAAATGTATATAGGGATGAAGTGGTTAATGTATGTTTTGTAGGCCTAATAATAATCCAAATCTACAAAGTAACTAAAGTTTTCAAATAATTGCAGTGGAGTAAAAGTACAATATTTTCCTCAGAGATGTAGTGGAGTAGAAATAAAAGTGCTCAAAATTGTACTTAGGTACAGTACTTAAGTAAATGTACTTGGTTATGAATTATGTTTTGCTATTTTGGAATTGGAATCCTATAAGTAACATTTAAATAATATGTCAAATGCATTTAGTTATATTTAAGTTAACTTAATGAACTTAAATACAAGTACATTGGACATAAACCAAACTTTTTATACTAGATTGTAATACTAGTCATTAAGCTACTAATATAGACTGAAGTAATTAAAGCGGGTCATCTTTGCATGTTTGGAATTGTAGCAACTGAAAACCAGCGGGCTGCATTAAGTGAAGGTGGGGGCCGCATGTGGCCCCCGGGCCACCAGTTGCCCATGATTTATAATTTGTCCATTCTTTAAGCCCATTGCAAGAGGATGTGAATTTCAATAGGGTTGCAGTGTCTATGTGCCAAATGTTGAATGGACACCTGATGTGTTTGTAAGGGCAAGGTCTTGTGTTTCAAATATAACGCAGAATGATGCTCATGCCTTTTGGGCGCATGCAGTATAAAAGCATGGTTTCCTATGTGAGGAACGTGACTTGGTCCAACGTCTGTCCGTTAGAATCAACTCAGCTGCAGCTTCCTGAATAAATTGATACTTCAAAGAGAATCTTGGTCTCTGTCTAGTTTCCTGAAATCACTCCACGATTACAAGTAGAAGTATCGAAAAACGGAAATATTCAAGGAAAGTAAAAGTACCTCATTGTACTAAAAATAATACAGTTGTCATTCGTTTAACCAGGTGAAATACTCAGTGAGATTAAAATCTCTTTTCGTATTGTTTAATGAAGGCGAGCTTCATTAAACAATACGAGTATTGCTCACCACAAACAAAAGTGAACGCGATATCCAGTTAAAATGCAAAGCAGGATCAAGAACTAAAGGGACATCACAAGGTGCGCCATATTGACACAATTGAAAGGCAATCACATTTGCCGACTAGGGTATAGCCTACTAATCTCTCTATATCCTTTAAAATAGATTTCAATTCCCCCATAGTAAATGAGCTCAGATGGCTCCAAATCCTTCTGCAAGTCATTCCAGGAGGAAAAAAGGGCAGAGCACATTTAAAAAGATTTAGTATTCTTTTTTTTCTCCCCTATACCCTCTCTAATTCAGTTCTTACTCTCGGAATCAACATCTGAATGGCATTGTGAGAACGCAGGCGAGAGCGCGAACGCGCTTCCTTTGTTACACTCCACCACTGTGTGTGCGTGTGTGTGTGTGTGTGTGTGTGTGTGTGTGTGTGTGTGTGTGTGTGTGTGTGTGTGTGTGTGTGTGTGTGTGTGTGTGTGTGTGTGTGTGAGTGTGCGAGTGGAGCGGAGGTTACATTATTTGAAGATGATAGAAAATCTATTTATGTAAAAAGTTGGTGCCACACAACGAGTGAAATGGGTTGGCGTTGCGGTGCCGTCGCACCCCTCAGTTTAACATTGTGCCCCCGCATGCCTTAACCCACTCAAACCGGGAACGCATGCATACTGTGTCATTTTAGATTTTTAGCTATAGGGGCTATTTTTAGCTATACAGGCTACTAGACGGGGCTCCCGTCTAGTAGCCTGGCCGGCACATCGGAGACAGAGACAGCAGAGAGCGTTGACGTTCATTGCACCACGGGTGTTCGTGTTGACACGCAAATCGAAAGCGAAACCAAACTGCAACATGCAAACCGGAAGCGACGCGAGACCTAACTTGTTAGGCGGAGACCCAGACAGACAAACAGCTTGGAGAGGCAGACACACAAATAGTCATGCATCAGCGCGACTCTCTATCGTATATTAGGATATATTTGCAAAAAATGTTCACGATTTTTCAAAAATAGCAGATCTACAAGCTCATAGCGCGGCACTCGGTGCCGCGCTATGAGCTTGTAGATCTGCTATTTTTGGATAGCCAAAGATTATTTTTTTTAAATGACACAGAAGCGTTCCCGGTCTTAATGGGTTAAAAAGCACGCTTCCCCGGCAGGCACCGACGCGAGCAGCGCTTCTGTCACGCTGTGAACCTGTCACACAGCCCCGCCAGACACACACTGTATCGTCACTGTCCCCGCAGAAACCTCTTATCTCCAGATTTTAACTTTGTGTTTTTTTCTCTATGCACAGCAGTCATATTGGAAAGAAATTGGGCCTCTTCCTTACTCCCTTCACAGGTGTTGCCAATGGTACTAATGAAGGCTCTGTTCCATTTAGTGTACCACAGTGGTTCTCAAACTTTGTAATATCAAGGACCCCCATAACTCTGAGAGTGTACAATTGGAAACAAATGGACCCTTATGGGTCCATTTGGTTCCATTTGTTACACACCTGTAAGGTCGGAACCCCCTCAAGGAACCTCAAGGTTCCCTGGACCACACTTTGAGACCCACTGGTGTAGCAGAGTGTTTCCAGTGAGCCAACATGCACAATATCATCACCCTGACTCTGTTTGACCAGAATGGAACAGAATGGACTTCATTAGTATCACTGATAACACCTGTGAAGGAAGTGAGGAAGAGGCACAATTTCTTCACAATATGGCTGCCGTGCATAGAGCCTATTATTGCTATCGTTGTATCTACGCATCACACTGCAAACTCATCATTCTCCTCGCTCACGCCATTCTTTGATCATGCCGCCTTAACCAGTGGTGGTGGAAAGTACATTTACTCAAGTACTGTCAACTTGAGTTTTTTTTTAATGTTTTCTTCTACTCCACTACTCAGTGCTCTGCTCAGCACTTTAAAAACTTTAGTTAACTTTGAAGATTTAGATTACAATTACAAAACAATACATTAAGCCCTTTACTTTGGAGATCGGCTATTCGAAAATAGCAGATCTATAAGCTCACGAGCCGTTGTGAGCTTGTAGGATCTGCTACTTTCGAAAAAATCTTAGAAAGATTTCAATACTTTTACTTTAAGTATATTGTGATGCCAGAACATTTGACTTTTTACTCAAGTAAAAAAATTGAATACAGGAGTGTTTTACTTGTATGAGAGTATTTCTATTGTGGCATTACTTTTACTTAAAAAAAAAAAAGGAAATAAAAAAGATCTAAGTCCTTCTTCTGCCACTGTAGGCATCAAACTGCAGACTCATCATTCTCCTTTCCAGTCCCAGCACACACACGCCTGCCATTCTTTGATCATGCCTCACACACGTGTCAGCCGCGTACGCTTTATTTATTTATTTTTTCTCCATGCGCCAAACGTCGACAGCCAGAGCAGCAGCAGCAGGAAACTGTGAGTTACAGCTCCTTGTTGCACAACTCAAAAATTTCAGACGCACCCTTTTGTGATTTAGATGTCGGCCTGCCAGACGGTGGATAAAAGCCTTGATTTCCTGTGTACTTCATAGCACGACGACGGGTGTCACTCGCCCCGAAAATAGCAGTGCTACAAACAGTACAACGCGCTACAAACGCGACGACACGTCGCATGGCGACAGGTCGCGAGTTTGTAGCGCTGCTATTTTTGACGAGTCACACAGTGACGACGGAGCGTACACAAAAAGCATTACTTATTATTAAGCATTACTCATGCTGAAAGGAAGGCAAAGAACTGCATAAACGTACAGTATTATGCAATATGTGTTAAGGGTGACGTAACGGTTATGTGACCGTTACGCCTATCCCCGACGATGACGTCATCCTTCTGATTCTAGCTGTCTGATAATAAATTACTAACAGTTTCTTAAAGTCTATTCAGCTAACTTTCTTATACCCCTTTAGTTGTTCAACCGAACAACTTTGATTATAAGCTTTCCAGCTCCTAACTCCAGGAGGCAACTCGCTTGCCTGGACTCCATCATTAATCTTAACCAATCTACGTATTTTGGTCTTTCCATCTTCCACCCCTAACAGTATTATCAGACCTCATACAGGCTTTCGACGACTCTAGACGTACTACTTCCGTTGTGACGCGCGGTCGTGTCCGTCGAGACGAGGGTACTGTTAAGGGTATGTGACCGTTACGCCATCCCCGGCGATGACGTCATCCTTTTGGCCTATTTCTATCACGTAGGCTTCCGATTCTAGCTGTCTGATAATAAAAAATTACTAACAGTTTCTTAAAGTCTATTCAGCTAACTTTCTTATTTAGTTGTTCAACCGAACAACTTTGATTATAAGCTTTCCAGCTCCTAACTCCAGGAGGCAACTCGCTTGCCTGGACTCCATCATTAATCTTAACCAATCTACGTATTTTGGTCTTTCCATCTTCCACCCCTAACAATATGGGGCCACACCATGGTCCTGCTGAATCATGGTGTGGCTCAGAGGAACACCATTCTTTACAATGGTGTTTCTTCTGAGGTCCAACCGAGTCAGTGGCATTTATTTATTGTCTCCGCCAGGAGAGTTTGTTTTCACTTTCCGTCAGCCAAGCAAACATTGGTCGAGCCTCACGTGACACTTGACAATACGGTGAAATAGTGTGATCTGATTGGCTAGTGACATATAACGGGCTATAAATACCTGTGTCACTTTGAAAGAGTCTTTGCCTCTTTCAAAGTGAGGTAAGACAGGAATAATCACGAAATGGCTGAGAAATGGCTGAGAAATGGCGGATACTGTAACAATTGGATAGGACACTTACACAGACAGGACAGATAGGACACTTACACAGACAGGACGGATAGGACACTTACATAGACAGGACGGATAGGACACTTACATAGACAGGACGGATAGGACACTTATACAGACAGGACAGATAGGACACTTATACAGACAGGACGGATAGGACACTTATACAGACAGGACGGATAGGACAGTTATACAGACGGATAGGACACTTGTGTCATGTTACTGACACAGTAACATGTTCTATTTTTTGAACAGAGCCTTCATTCCCAACACAAGTCTGCTGGCGGAGACTTGTGCTCCGAGGAGCACTTTTTCTAGTTATATATTTTTTTGCTTCCCAAAACGACCCCCTGTTTTTACCTTTAATGTACCATGGGTACAAGGTTGGCTTTTGCTTCCCTAGTTGTCTCTTTATCTGCCTGGCTACTGTACATTTGAGAGCAATGCCTTGTTTATATTTTCAAAGAGAGCCGTTAAAAACGAAAAGGAAACAGCTACAACTGTAGTTTCTGCAGATCCTGCATGCATGTCCCGTGTTCTGCACAAGATCCTGCAATTACCGTTGCTGTCAAATCTGGATATTAAAACTTGGTAGGTTTATATCACCAGTCAATCAATGTTATTTGAAAAGTGAATTCGCTATACCCACGAGCATTGTGAGTCCCTTTAGCTAGGAGGGAGGGGAGGGAGGGGAGGGAGGAGGGAGGGCAGGGAGGACGGCCCGGAGCGGGTGATTATCCCGCAACGGCATAATTTATTATTTTGTCCATCTTATAAAAAAGGCAGTGTCTATAAAATAGAAAAGTTGGCAGAGTGTGTTTTGCCAAACTGCGCTCTACTGCTTCAACTTCACTTCATCTCCTAACGAGCCTGTGATCTTAGCTTAGTCCTGAAAAAAGAATATCCAATTGAAGTGAGACTCTCACATCTTTGAAGTCAATTGTTGGTTCTTGAATTATTTTTAGTTTCAGTGTATACCACACTGGCTGCTGTTGTAATATCTGCATTACTGTTCAAGCAGAATGTAACAAACACATCGCTAAGTAAATGGTTGATTCTGGACTTATGTTGAGTTTCAGTCACTGGCTGCTGTTATACAGATGCTTACTTTTCAAGCAGACTGTAACAACCAAATGTGTGTTGGCTGGTTCTCAACTTATTTTGTTTCAACGTTCAAGAGTGCATTTTGTTTTCCTTGTGTGACCCTCAACACTGATGTCACAGGCTGCTCACACCACATGAAGTCTGACGTTCCCATGTGAATTCAGAGATCCAATTGATGACGTTTTGACGGCGGTGATTGTTCTGAGATCTGACCGGGATAATGTCTGCATTCCGACATCTCACTACTCCGACTAGTGGCTTCCGCGTGCGGTTAGGGTTAGGTATAGGGTTAGTTAACGTCGGAAAGGCGACATGTCGGAAAGGCGACATGTAACCGATCTGACCGAGTCGGTGGCTTGATGAACTACAAAAAGGCTTTCTGTGTCAACCACTTAAACTCTAGACCAGTGGTACAGTACGCAACAGGTGGCCCATGGACTAGAATTGAACATAATTCATAATATCTAAATAAATATAGTAAATAATATCTGACTGACCATCCCATATACAGTAGGTAGCTATATTATATGGACAGCAATGTCTTTGTATTGATCAAACTGGGTAGAATGAACACATAGGGCCCTATTTTTGCCAGTGCCGTACCCATTATCCCTGAACTTCTTTGCCATCTTTTTCTTTTTACAAACATTTTTAAAAACATTTTGAAATAGTTCAAATAGCCAATCGACAAGCTCACAACGTGTCGATGTAGATCGGCTAGTTGAAGAAGTTTATGGATAATGGGTAAGGCACCGGCGAAAATAGGGCCCATAGTTCTCTTTCCATTCTTCTTTGAATGTTCCTTTTTCACAGTCAACTTTCCTCTTTGGACTTTTGGATAAAAAAAACTCTCGTGTTTAACCCATTGAGACCTGAAGCCGATTCTACGTGTCTCCTAAATCCCAACAGTTTTCTGAAAAACGTATGTTTCTATATCAGTGGTGCTCAATCTTTTTCATGTCAAGGACCCCCAAAATGATATGTATTTGGCCGCGGACCCCCATCAAAATATGTTGTTCCAGGGACCCCCCAGAAGCAAAGATTTGAGTTAAAAATGTTCGCTTTAAAAATATATATATTCAAAGATTTGCACACATTTTCACGAATTTTCAAAAATAGCAGATCTACAAGCTCGTAGCGCGGCACTCGGTGCCGCGCTATGAGCTTGTATATCTGCTATTTTTGAATAGCCCAAAGTGTAAAATGATGCTTTTTAGCTCAAATCTAAAAATGACACAGTTCCAGGTCTTAATAGGTTAAAAAAAAACTACCACAATTGTATTTCACATGCCTTAACAATAGGCTGTTTCTCTCTGTTCTAAGAAGAGACCTTGTGAACCCTGAAAGAGCTCTTCAAAACAGGAGGATACCTGTCTGTATCCGGATAAAATGTTCTTTTCAACTTGTTGATGAACTAAATATCCTGTACGTGCCATATTCACGGACAGGACCTGAACAAAATGACAAACATTTCATATTTGCACCTGAAACATTTGATTTCACACGCACATGTTATACCACACCACACTCATCTTTATTTATGAAAACAAGGTGGTTTGTTGTATGCTCTAGTTACTAAAGTAGCTATTGATTGTGTTCTGGCATGCGATCTAATGACTTGGAAAATAATCGCCCCACGGTCAAACTTACATGCTGACACGCTGCTCTAGACTTAATAAACTGGACCTGAGGGCTCTGTACTTAGACTGTTTTTTCCCCCTTCTACAGCAAATATCCTCACCAAAAATAACCGATATGAGCTTGTAGATCTGCTTTTTCTTTTGCTGAATGTTCCCCCCCCACCCCCCCAGAACATGGATGCTGGGGTTCAAGTGGTTCATGGGGGGAAAACACAGGATGTGATGTGATGTAACCAGTGGAAGTAATTTACTCAAGTAATTTACTCAAGTACTGTACTTAAGTACAATTTTGAGGTAATTTTACTTTACTGGAGTATTTCCAATTGTCTATACTTTTACTTTTACTCCACTACATCTCAGAGACAAATATTGTACTTTTACTCCACTACAATTATTTGAAAACTTTAGTTACTGGTTACTTTTCAGATATAAATTATTATATAATGAAACATACATTAACCACTTTAGCCCTATTTTATACCAAGGCTATTTGAAAATAGCCGATCTACAAGCTCACAACGCGTCGCATCGCGACGCGTTGTGAGCTTGTAGATCTGCCATTTTCAAATATTTAATACTTTTACTTTTGATACTTTAAGTATATTTTGATGCCAATACTTTTGTACTTTTAATCAAGTACATGTTTAATTCTGGACTTTTACTTGTAACAGAGTATTTCTATATTGCAGTATTGGTACTAAGTAAAGAATTTGAGGACTTTTTCCATCACTGGATGTAACTGTGTCTCTAGTTGCTTTTCAGGGAAGAGCAGCGTTTATGTTCATATTGTTAGTGAAACGGGTCGCGGTGCAGCATGTAGGTTGTATGGAGCAGATGTGTTTATCAAGAGGACGGCCCTCCCATCGCAGATGTTGGCCAGAATTATGGGCCGAGACACACATGATTTGGTGTCACTATTACGCCGGCTCTTTCTCTCATTACGGGTCTCTGCGTGGCTTTAATCACAGCCATGTATCGGTGCATAGACTTTACAGCGCCAGGCGAACATCGGTTTCTCGTTTTACGCACCGCAAACCCCTGAGTGTTCGTTCAACTCGGAGAGAAGTTAAAACTTTAAGAGTCGAATTAACACGCAGGGGTTTGCAGTGTGATGCTAATATGTGAATGGAGGCATGTTACAGTACATGATAAGAATGAAGATTCTATCTATCCATTTATATATCTGCGTGCGTGCCTGCCTGCCTGCCTGCCTGCCTGCCTGCCTGCCTATTATCTATCTAGCTCCACATCATGGGCGACCGGGCGTTCAGTTCAGCTGCCCCTCAACAGTGAAACTCCTGAGCCACCTGAGAGCTCCACACTCTGTTGATGTTTTCAAGAGAGGACAAAAGACTTTCCTTTTTAACACATTGACAGTCAATGACGTAATATTACATCATCTGGTGTTTTTTAGTGATTACGCTAGAGGGCGGCAGGGCGCTCTTCGCCAGCCTATGAATGATGCCTTGACTTTGAGAGAAGGATACACCCAGAAATGACGTCATGATCGTTTATAAATCATCATCAGATTTATAAACATACTTTTATCTCGGATTTCTTTTCCCGGTTTGCGTTTTTAGTGAAAACGAGCTATATTCAACTGCCGATAACTATAGCGGTTACAATAGGTTATTTTTTCCGTGGAAAGAAGAGAGACTCTTTCCACGAGACATCGTTTGTTTACATCTGCGTTGAAAAAAAATAATTCTGTGGATCGTCAAAAAGACTCAAAATAAGGTAAAAGCGCTGGCAGTGGCGGGTTAATTAATTAATTAATACCTGGCAATGAATGTGTTAAGAAAGCATTCATATAGATTTTCTGGTTTTATACAACCTATTGGTCTTTTGCCCCCATGTTTTTCTTAAACTCTGTTTTAGATCTGTTGTTTTCATGCAAAATGTTTTGATTCTGTACTTTAGTACTTTGAGATGTATTTCAAATATAAAGTGCAATATAAATAAAATGTATTATTATTATTATTATTATCTATCTATCTATCTACAGTATCTATCTACCTACCTATACCTACAAACCTACCTACCTAACTACCTGGTATATGTCTACGGTATCTGTCTACGCCGGTATCTATAATTCCCATCTATCCAACAGTTGTTACTATGTCGCTGGGTTATTTGGTTTGCAAGGTTTTGCCATGTCACAGCGGTGTTAGTAAACTCTGAGAGTTTGTGTCATCTCTCCCCCACACCTTCACACACAGCCACTCAGCTGTGAGCTCACTGTCAGCACATGTTAGAAGCAGGCTTAAAAGATACACACACACACACACACACACACACACACACACACACACACACACACACACACACACACACACACACACACACACACACACACACACACACACACACACACACACACACACACACACACGTTTCTATTACTATACTTATAAGGACGTCAACATTTTAGGAAGCCGATTTTATGATTGATTTATGATTTCTTTGGGGCATTTTTAACCGCAAGTCTAAAGCCGAAAAATAGCAGATCTACAAGCTCACGTGTCGCGCTGCGACACGTTGTGAGCTTGTAGATCTGCTATTTTACGGTGTGTGCCATCGCTGCACAACTAAGTATAAAATGGGAAAATTCCACAACCCGACCCCCTAAACCTAACCTCTCAATGTCTAATCCTAACCGCAACCTCAATCTTTTCTAATCGTAAACGTATCTCTAAAAAACATAAAACAACCATTTTTCTTGCGAGGACCCGGAAATGGTCCTCACAGCGTCTATTCCTCAAATTCTACTATACTCGTGAGAACGTTTGGTCCTCACAAGTATAGTAACACACACACACACACACACACACACACACACACACACACACACACACACACACACACACACACACACACACACACACACACACACACACACACACACACACACACACACACACACACACACACACACACACACACACATCTACCGAAATGTCGTTGGTCGGGTGGAAACCTTGTACGTCCAAATCTGTTCCTTTTTCTTTATTATCATTTAATAAAGAATTAAAATAGCGAAAATAGCAGATCTACAAGCTCACAACGCCTTGCATGGCAACGAGTTGTGAGCTTGTAGATCTGCTATTGCCACTATTTTGTGCGACACTCATGTGTGAAGTAGGGCTGTTCATTTACCCAAAAAACAAGTTGAAACATTGGAGATAAAACGTTTTCTGCCCGACAACCAGCGATATTTAGCGAGTATTTAGACGCCACAGAAAGGACTCCCAGACCTGTCAGACGCACGGCGTCATGTGGTGAGATGAGAGAGAGAGAGAAAACATTTACACATTCCAGGCTGAATTCCGTTTTCCACAGCATAGCGCTGCTTGCTTCCGCCCCAAAAAATTGCGGTTTGTCAGAACTTGGCAACCGATGAGTGGCACCTGAGCGAACAGGTGTCACTCCGCTCAGAGGGATTAGAACCTCGTCCTCTGTGTGTTTGTAAATAACGTAGTAAAGCAAAGTAAATTAACCCGCATTGCTTCTAAGATTATTGGCCTTCCCACACCCACACACTTTACGATAAAGCCATCACGTTTTTAGCACTCACCATAGTAAATCCCCCTCAGCCGTCACTTTACAAGCATGCCATCGTACAAAGATACAGCACTTTGGAATGGCAAAACGTTTTTTATAATATAAATCTCTATATGGGCAAATATGGGACAAGGACTGACAGATAGACAGAGATTGTGTTGTCCAGAGCAGTGGTTCTCAAACTTTTTCATGTCAAGGACCCCCAAAATGATATGTATTTGGCCGCGGACCCCCATCTAAAAATATTTTGTTCCAGGGACCCCCCAGAAGCAAAGATTTGAGTTACAAATGTTCGCTTTAAAAAATATATATTCAAAGATTTGCACAAATTTTCAAGATTTTTCAAAAATAGCAGATATACAAGCTCATAGCGCGGCACTCGGTGCCGCGCTATGAGCTTGTATATCTGCTATTTTTGAATAGCCAAAGTATAAAAGGTAATAATTATTCTGATGCTATATTTACACATTTTGCTGGGTACCCCCTGGAACCCCCTCAAGTACCCCTGGGGGTCCCCGGACCCCACTTTGAGAACCAATGGTCCAGAGCCACAGATCCGACCACTATGCCCATATATGGTCAAGTGCATATATGGGACCGACCGACTTCAAACTCGGCGTGCGCAGCGGCAAGGACTCAAGGGAGTGCGGTGCCCTCCGTCGAGTAGTTCGGATATTTAGTTGTCCAATGCCCATATATGGACATTCCAATATATTGGGCATATACTAATGACATCAGAGATGGGCATGGGCATAAAAGGGACAAGGACTGACAGGTATAATGAGGTACAAAGACAGACAGGTACAGAGGTACAGGCAGGACACTATGACTCAGACATATTGGTGGGATCGGCAGTGCAACGTAGGTGTGAGGGCCACGTAGTGGCCCGAACTCTAGATGTATATATATCTATATATCTATATATTAAGTACTGTGGAAGCTACTGATGAATTTACATAATATGCCACACATATACATTGTACAGTACATAGGCTGACCTATAATAAATAATGTACTGTGGAAGCTACTGATACATGCTGATGGTGTATTTAATATGCCACACACATATGCATTGTACATAGGCTGACCTATTTTATTATCTTGGTAGTATTAGACTAGTGGCTCTTTTTTTCCTCTCTTTTCTCTTTTTCTTCTTATGCTCCTACATTGTCTGAAGGAAGCTGAACAAAAACATGTTTTACTCTTATGTACCTGTACACTATAATATAGTGTTCAGGTACATGAGAGTAAAACATATTTGTGTTCATATTATGTAACAATAAGTAACAGCCTTGGACAATGAACAGTGAAATCATCAATTTCAATGTATCTATTTGTAACTCTGAGAGTGTACAACTATAACCAAGAGAAACTAAGTGAACAAAGTGCATATTTGACTTCAAGTATCAATACTGCAGTGTAGAAGTACTCTGTTACAAGTGAAAGTCCGAAATTCAAAATGTACTTGAGTAAAGTACAAAAGTATTGGTATAAAAATGTACTTAAAATACCAAAAGTAACAGTACTACATTTTTTGAAAATAGCCGATCTACAAGCTCACAACGCGTCGCATTGCGACGCGTTGTGAGCTTGTAAATCGGCTATTTTCAAATAGCCTATGTTTTATAATGTAATACATTTATATCTACAAAGTAACTAGTAATTATAGTTTTCAAATAATCGTAGTGGAGTACAATATTTGCCTCTGAGATATAGTGGAGTAGAAGTAAAAGTACAGACAATTGCAAATACTCTGGTAAAGTAAAAGTACCTCAAAATTGTACTTAAGTACAGTACTTGAGTGAATGTACTTAGTTACTTTACCCCACTGCATACAACACAAAGAAAAACAGAAAGAAACATTCAAATGATTAGAAACAACAAAAAACACAAACTGTACAATGCATCTCAGGAAAAACACATTTCACACCTGGAGGAAAAGCTCAATGGCATTCCCCAAATACATGCCACGTTGAAACAGTAGTGTTTTTAGGTGGTCCATTTGGTTACATTGGTATGCTCCCAGAGTTAGCATTCTCCATAATCTGATTGGACATTTTATTATCTGGGGAACACTTACCGAGTATTTATGCGTTTGGCCTTGCACCTCTAAATATCGGTTGCTTTTTTTAATGTGGGTAATCAACAAATTAAATTGTTTTGCAGGTTGCACTTTTTCCAACAGAATTTCCCCTGATGCGTGTATCAGCTAAATTGCTTAACCCATTAAGACCTGAAGCCGATTCTGTCTCCTAAATCTCAGCAGTATTCTGAAAAACGTTTCTATATCAGTGGTGCTCAATCTTTCTCTTTTTTGTCAAGGACCCCCAAAATTATATCTATTTGGCCGCGGACCCCCATCAACATATGTTGTTCCAGGGACCCCCAGAGGCAAAGATTTGAGTTAAACATTTTCGCTTTAAAAATATATATATTCAAAGATTTTTCAAAAATAGCAGATCTACAAGCTCGTAGCGCGGCACTCGGTGCCGCGCTATGAGCTTGTAGATCTGCTATTTTTGAATAGCCCAAAGTGTAAAATAATGCCTTTTAGCTCAAATCTAAAAATTTGAAAAAACAGTTCCAGGTATTAATGGGTTAAAATGCTAATGTGAATAGAGGAGCTGATGCCCGATGTGCAGCCCTATATACGAAACACTACTAATAACCGTCTTGTTTGCTGGTGTTTATGACATGCAGGGGAAAATAAATACATAGATCCAAACAGGTTTATTGTATTTTGTTTTATGTTGTGGCTCTGTAGGAGGCTATCCATCTTAACACATTGAGTGCCAATCGCGTAGAGCTACGCAAACCTATTTAAAGCCGCCACGTGCCAGTCGCGTAGACCTACGCGAAGTGGTGCTTTTTTTCCTTTTTTTCGTAAAAAAGTTCACATTGCACTTTTTTCAATTTTTGATACGGCACATTTCATTGTAGCACCACCGGAAACGGAATTATTCGGGATCCGGTTTTGCCGATCCCGTCGGCCTCCGTTCTAATGACGAAACTGAAACGCCATTTTCTCTTTGTAGTTTTTCTCCTCGCTGATCACTGTTTGGTTCTAACTACAACATGGCGGCTCCGTTTGACACGTGGTTTTCACTGGTCGAACCAGGCAGATCTCCGCGATGTTTACAAACAGTGCAGAGCTCAATCTTAAGGATTTTAACAAGGGCTATGGCGACGTGAAAAAAACAAAAAAACAACAATAAAACGTTGGCACTGGTGAGTACATTATGAGATTAACCTCTGGCATGGAATGTCTTAAAGGGGAATACCACTCATTTTCAACATTGAACTATCCTCCTATAATTTCACAAATCTCTGCAGTGGTGAGGCCAAAATTGGTTCTGCCAGGTTCTCCTCAGTGGCTGGAGCAATTGGTCTGAATTTGCACACAGCCATTCACCAGTACCATGTGCACCTAACAGTGAAGCCCGTTTTTCGATTTCACAAAATCTCAGCTGTTTATTCGCGTTTTTTTATGTAGTCGTCATGGTTACGGGTTGCCAGATAATGTGCGCATATCCCCCCACGGATGCGTCGACCGGGTATGGACTAGTGTCTTTAATACATCTTAGAGCTGTTGTGTGGAAATGTGTGTGTGTGTGTGTGTGTGTGTGTGTGTGTGTGTGTGTGTGTGTGTGTGTGTGTGTGTGTGTGTGTGTGTGTGTGTGTGTGTGCGCATTGCGAGGTGTTGTGAGCTTGTAGTAGTTCACCACGATGGAAACAAGCTCCCATGGACTTTTGTGTTATGCTTTTAGCCTAAATGCCTGACTTGTACCTCATGCCGTTCACAGTTTTGTCTAATAAAGTATTCAAATCAATGCAGTTCACTGAGTTCAGCTAATTTCACATTATCTATCTGTGGAACCGATTGATCTAAATGCAAGGCTCTAAAAAAAAAATAAAAAAAAATAAAAAAAAATAGCCGATCTACAAGCTCACAACGCCTCGCGCTGCGAGGCGTTGTGAGCTTGTAGATCGGCTATTTTTGGCTAAAGTCCACTCAGAAAAGGGATGCCAGGATTCAAGTGGTTACGGTAAAAAAGAAAATCCTATCGCACAAAGATTTGGCGGACCCCCCTGTAGTAACTCTGAGGACCCCCTGTTGAAGACCCCCGCTCTAAGGGGTCCCCGAGGCCCCTGTTGAAGACCTATGCGCTGGGGTTTATGTGGTTAGACAACAGTGTATTTCCAGTGGAGGCACAAACAGGTGAGATGAGGCAGCCCAGCCAGGGCGTGTATTATTGCTGCACCAACGAGCCCGGCGAGAAATCATATCTCATAGGCCCTGAACACTAAATAAAGCTATTGATTCCTGGCATCAGAGTCTCTGCTGCGCACAATGCCATGGCGTGTGCGCGCGTGCGTGCGCGCGTGTGTGCGTGCGTGCGTGCAGTTGTGCGTGCGTGCGTATTACTGTAGATAGATAGATAGATTTTATTTTCGCGTCCTGCACACAAAGTACCCAACCCTCATGGGTTTATAAGACACCATTTTACGCCTAGAGCACGTTTTTACAGTATATTCACGTAATACATTCAATTATATCTCTAGGATATCTACAGAATTATGAGAACGGAGTGTTCTGTCTTCTCTCCCAAGCTTGACAGATAAAATCTGCCACAACAAAAGCTCCTTTAACAAAACATATCTCATATCTTTTTCATAATCATCTAACTCAAGGAAATCAACCACAAATAGATGACATCTTATTAACAAATATCTCTCTTATATCATCATATTTAGGCCAATAAAACAAAAAAGTGAAAGTCATTTTAAATTTCACCAAGTTCACAAAACAAACAGTAGCCTATCTCTCCTCCTCTGGAGGTGGTAATGGTTCCTACACTATACCTGGGAAGGTGAAATGTGTAGAAAGAAGAGATATAGACATTGTGAGGACCATTTTTCCTGGTCCTCCACAAGAGAAATGGTTTATTTATGGTTGAAATATATATTTTTTTCAATTAGGTTGACAATTAGGAAAAGATTCAGGCTGGGGTTTGGATTAGGATTAGGCATTTCCAGGTTAGATCTAGGGACTATAGGGTTAGATTTATCCTGATTTATACTTAGTTGTGCACTGGTGTCATGCGCCGGAAACAGCTGATCTACGAGATCACAACGCATATCAAAGCACTACGCATCGTGAGCTTGTAGATCTGTTATTTCCGGGTTTAGGTTTAAGTTTAAAATGTGGGGAAAAAAATTAAATAAAACAAATAAAATCACTATCATAAAATGTTGATGTTCTCACAAATATAGTACTGTGTGTGTGTGTGTGTGTGTGTGTGTGTGTGTGTGTGTGTGTGTGTGTGTGTGTGTGTGTGTGTGTGTGTGTGTGTGTGTGTGTGTGTGCAGGCGGCATGCGTGCGTGTGCATATGTGATTATGCAATTATGCGCATGCGTGTGCATTTGTATGTGCGTGTGTGCACGCACACACAGTGCGGTAGCAAAGGCGGGTTATTGCTCTGTATAGCACATGGCTCTGCAGACAGGTGAGACCGCTGTGTGTGTGTGTGTGTGTGTGTGTGTGTGTGTGTGTGTGTGTGTGTGTGTGTGTGTGTGTGTGTGTGTGTGTGTGTGTGTGTGTGTGTGTGTGTGTGTGTGTGTGTGTGTGTGCGCGCATTTGCAATTTATTTATTGTCATTGCAGGTGCAATGCAATTTGCAACTACCCAAGTCAATGGACTCAAGAATACAATGGAGACATTTAAACCTGTAACACTAAGGCAACGCAAAAGCCAAACAAATCTCAAATACATACAAACAAACAAGAAAACGGGGTGAACGTGATGCAATCTCAGTCAATTTATGAGAAATAGAGACATTTCACCCTGTAATACTAAAGCCAAGAGAGTGTGTATGAATGTATAAAACAAACAGAAAAGTGTAGACCTTACACTAGGCCAACGTGTGCATGTAATTCAGTGCAATTCCCTAGAGCAGTATAGTTCTCTTTTTTGTGCCAGGGACCCAGAGAAAAACTATTGTAGCCTACTGTTAAAAAAAACTGACAAAAATGAGTAGCCTACTGTTAAAAAACGGATAAAAATGAGTAGCCTTTCCCTATTGTTGTTGTTGTTGTTATATTTGTCCGGTACGTAAGGAAGTCTATGGAAGTCTATGGAGGCATCACCCCCTGGTGGCCGGGAAACGAACTGCACAAACAATAACAATGCAGGGAAAATAGGGTTTTCAGAAAGAGTACTGTGTTTCAATGCAGGAAAACACCCCAGCATCATTATATAGTGGCTGATAGAGGGGAAAAAATGCAAAATATATATATATAAATATTTTTTAAATTTAGGCTTAATGTTCCCTACAATGCCTTTAAATGAGTTTCGGTTTTGTTTTTAGTAGGAAGCAGAGCACAGACAGTAAATCCCGCCCACTACATTTGATTGGGTAAAGCGCGGCCTTCTTCCTGATCTGAAGGCACGCCCACTTGTAGGTCAGTGCGTACGCGTTATGACAAACCCCCCCGCCCCCCCCCCCCCCCGACAGATTCAAGCGGAGAGCAGAATCTGTTCTTGAGAGATTAGCATGCAACAAGCAACTAAACCCACCTCCATCCCCAACCCAACTCCACCTGGTCTCAATAGGCTCTATATATGCACAGCGGCCACATTGTAAGACATTCACAGGTGTTTCCAATGATACTAATGAAGGCTCTGTTCCATTCTGGTCAAACAGAGTCAGGGTGCTGATGTTGTGCATGTTGGCTCACTGGAAACACTCTACTACTGTACACCAGTGGGTCTAAACTTTGGGGACCAGGGACCCTCATGGTTCCTTGAGGGGTTTCCAAATGGTCCCTTACGGGTGTGTAACTCTGAGAGTGTACAAATGGTTCACAAAAATATATTTTAAAATATCTTTACACTTTACTTTTTAATTTCCATTTCTGCTAAGCAGCAAGCTATGTATACTTAGATGATTTGTATTTATATTAGGATACATTTGCGCGACTGTAAAGACGAAACAGAAGTGGAGAGGAGGCTGCACATCCGGTTTATATTCTAATCATGATCAGAGCTTCCGAGTCCCAGACTGTATGCCGGAAACATTTGAAAATTGTGGGAGGCAACGGTATGGTAACGGGAGACTAGAGTTCGAAGGAAGGAGGTTCATCTGCACTGCCACCACCAGCGTCTCTAGACTCCGGGAGTTCTCCCTATTAAAAACTAGTCTTAACACGTTAACTGTTAACTCATTCACTGCCAAGGACGACTTTACAACTTTTTTTTACCAAAGGCCCACACTGCCACGGACAATTTTGACGACTTTTTCTTTTGGGGGGGTGTTTCCACTATGCTCTTCGCTATCACATGAGTGACCATTTCATCCCCAGATGCATGCAGAACCAGGAGATCACGTGATCCCAATATTTACTGCCCCATTCACTTCCTGTTCAACGTATTTGGCAAATCCCCTGTATCTCGCCTCCTGGGTTTCATTATGTATTTTGACGCGAAATGCTATTTTCAACGGCCTATAACAAGCGAACGGGGGGTCGTGATGACTTTTATTTGCGGAAACGCAGTGAAACCCCCGGGATTAGCAAAACCATCAGGGGATCGATCATACTGGAGATAAATATCCTGTGACCACTTGAAAAGGTAAGAAAAATCGATGTATTTATCTATTTATTCTGGCAGTGAAAGAGTTAACAGAGTCTAATTACCAAAATGTTTTATCTTTTATTCAATAAAACTTGTTTTGGGAACCACTGGGCGTGGAGTGTTCTAGCTATGTCATCATCGCCTTTAGATGTTTTGCCAATAAGCAAATGGGTGATGATGGGGTGGGTGTAAACCTGGGCAGTGTAACCCACAATTTATATCTCCTTTCTTCTCAAAGCATTTTGCTCACTGTAGGAGTGAGTGAGCAGCAGTCATTTAAGCCATTAAGACCCGAAGCCGATTCTACAAATGTCTTCTAAATCCCAACAGAATTCTGAAAAATCATTTGTTGCTATATCAGTGGTGCTCAAACTTTTTCATGTCAAGGACCCCCAAAATGATATGTATTTGGCCGCCGATCCCCATCTCAAAATGTTTTGTTCCAGGGACCCCCAGAAGCAAAGATTTGAGTTAACATTTTTTGCTTTAAAACAATATATTCCAAGATTTGCACACATTTTCACGATTTCTCAAAAATAGCAGATCTACAAGCTTGTAGCGCGGCACTCGGTGCCGCGCTACAAGCTTGTATATCTGCTATTTTTGAATAGCCAAAGTGTAAAATAATGCTTTTTAGCTCAAATCAAAACTGCGTTTCAGGTCTTAAAGTGTTAAGCATGCTTTTCAACCTTGATTTTCCCCCCATTTTTGTTCCAGCAACAGAACAATGATGGATGATTTGAGGACGAATGGGACTAATCCTCGCCACAAACTGTGTGGGTTGTTCCCACTTAGCCGTGCCTCACTCTGCAGTCACACTAAAAGCCAATTCAAAGCGACAAAACTAAGTGACCAGCAGTCAGTATACTCAACCCTAGTACTTGAGTCAAATCCTGGTCAAATATTACTCAACTGCAAGTTAAAAAGGTGCCCAGTCAAAATTGTACTTGAGTTACACTACTGGAGTACTGCTGTAATTCGGTGTGCTTTACATAGGACATTTGAATTCAGTTAAAAAGGAAGAGGAAAAAGGTTAAACCGCTATCTCTTTAACCCATTGAGACCTGAAGCTGATTCTGCATGTCTCCTAAATCCCGACAGTTTTCTGAAAAACGTATGTTTCTATATCAGTGGTGCTCAATCTTTTTCATGTCAAGGACCCCCAAAATTACATGTATTTTGCCGAGGACCCCCATCAAAATATTTTGTTCCAGGGACCCCCCAGAAGCAAAGATTTGATGTTCGCTTTAAGATATATATATATTCAAAGATTTGCACACATTTTCACGATTTTTCAAAAATAGCAGATCTACAAGCTCGTAGCGCGGCACTCGGTGCCGCGCTATGAGCTTGTACAGATGTGCCACTTCAAAACTTCACACGTTACTGTTCTTTCCCTGAAAGTGCCCTGAAAATGCATTTTTTTCCTCCCTGTTCTGCCATATACATGAGAACAAAAGAATGTGTGTTGAAGAAGGTGTCAGACTCATTATGAGGCGAAAGGTGATTTGAAGAGGTCCTTGACCAGTTGCTCAAATTAATTAGCATCATAAAAGCAGTGATCATCAAAATAATTCAGCATTTTAAATGCCCTTCTTTGTCCCTCTTATTGCCCTGGGAATCCCCTGAAAATGTACTGTCTTGGCGATGGCAGGACATTTGAAGTTTTGAAATGGCACATCTGTATATCTGCTATTTTTGAATAGCCCAAAGTGTAACATAATGCTTTTTAGCTCAAAACTAAAAATGACAAAGTTCCAGGTCTTAATGGGTTAAAAAGGTGCCCAGTCAAAATTGTACTTGAGTTACACTACTGGAGTACTGCTGTAATTCGATGTGCTTTACATCAGGACATTTGAATTCAGTTAAAAAGGAAGAGGAAAAAGGTTAAACCGCTATCTCTTTAAATAGGAAACACCTGTTTCAGCTGTTCACTCTCGTATCTGGAGACAGACTCACACACTCGGAGCACAGGACGCCAATACTTTTGTACTTTTACTCAATTCAATTTTTAATACAGGCCTTTTGCTTGTAACATAATATTTTTAGATTGTGGTATTGTCACTTTTACCTAAGTAAAAAGTGGAGAGAGAGAGAGAGAGAGAGAGAGAGAGAGAGGGTATTGCACTGGGGTGTGTGGGTGGGGGGTAGGTGCAGTGGCGTGCACATTTTGAGGGGCAGGTGCTCAAGTAAAAAAAAGGGCACCTTGTGCGGTATGCGGAACCGCCGGCTGCCCTAGTAGTGTGATATTTATTACAGGCACATCATGTACGTCGTAATTGCATATGTATTTGTTTCAATAGCCATATGCTGTCTGATGCAGATGTGTAACAAACACAAAAAAAAAAACATTTTTTTTTTCTTCAAAAGGGCACTTCTGGTCCAAAGGGCAAAGGGCAGGTGCTCTAGCGCCACCTAGAGTCTATCTGTGCACGTGCCTGGGTAGGTGCAGGGGTTTTGAGCATAAATTCAGTTCAAGTTTAATGTCCATAGAGAAATAAATAGTTGTCAAATTGCACTTGGTGTTTAGGGGTAGAGAAACACAATGCTGTCCCTTATTGCATTTGTGAGTATATTTCTACATTTATGTGTGGGCTTGTTTGAGGTTTGGTATTGCGTGCGTGCGTGCGTGCGTGCGTGCGTGCGTGCGTGCGTGCGTGTCCAGTGAGGGAAGTCAGTTCCTGGCATTTCCAGTTCTCTGAGCACCTTTCCCCACTGCAGTGGTGGAAAAAGTACTCAAAGTCTTTACTTAAGTAAAAGTACCAATACTGCAATATAAAAATACTCTGTTACAAGTAAAAGTCCAGAATTAAAAATGTACTTGAGTAAAAGTACAAAAGTATTGGCATCAAAATGTACTTAAAGTACCAAAAGTAAAAGTACTAAATATTTGAAAATAGCCGATCTACAAGCTCACAACGCGTCGCGATGCGACGCGTTGTGAGCTTGTAGATCTGCTATTTTCAAATAGCCTATGTATAAAATAGGTTTAAAGTGGTTAATGTATGTTTCATTATATCATCATTTATATCTGCAAAGTAACTAGTAACTAAAGTTTTCAAGTAAATGTAGTGGAGTAAAAGTACAATATTTGCCTCTGAGATGTAGTGGAGTAGAAGTAAAAGTATTGGAAATTGTAAAAACTCAAGTAAAGTACAAATACCTCAAAATTATACTTAAGTACAGTACTTAAGTAAATGTACTTAGTTACTTTCCACCACTGCGTGCGTGCGTGCGTGCGTGTCCAGTGAGTGAAGTCAGTTCCTGGCATTTCCAGTTCTCTGAGCACCTTTTCCCACTGATTTCAAATGAAGGTGTTGAGCCAGCAAGCAGCTCTGTGTTGTATGCTGTATGAATCAGCCAAGAGGGGGGGGGGGGGGGGGGGGGAGAGAGAGAGAGAGAGAGAGAGAGAGAGAGAGAGAGAGAGAGAGAGCGCACTATTGCTGAAGAAGTGAAGCTGTGAACGTAGCAGTTTTCAGGATCTTCTGCTTCAGTATTTTACACTTTCAGACAATTTCATGTGTCTGATGTTGTTACCTGTACCGGGAGTTACTTAGGAGCATGACGTGCTTAAATCGTGAGTGTGTGTGTGTGTGTGTGTGTGTGTGTGTGTGTGTGTGTGTGTGTGTGTGTGTGTGTGTGTGTGTGTGTGTGTGTGTGTGTGTGTGTGTGTGTGTGTGTGTGTGTGTGTGTGTGCGCGCCATTTATTACAATCGGAAGTAAAATTCGTGACCAAGGCTTCCTCATTGGAGTTGTCTATGTTAACAAATGAAACACCATATACTTTGTCACATGACGCATGGCTTGTCCATCTGCCGACAGCCGACACATATTTATTTTTGAAAATGTCACGGGGTGTGTAATTGATAGAAAATAAGTGATGTTGGGGTGAACTACTCCTTTAAGCCACGTACGTGTAGCTGGGCTGATTCATTGGGTTGTGTACCGTGCTGAGTAATGACCCGACTGGATCAACCCGTTGGCTCGCCAGTGGACGTGTAATGTAGCGTGTGTCCACTGCACAGCATTAGACGTGTATAAATGTTATCTCACACAGGCAGCGTGTCAGAAGAACTGTCTGGATAACATGGCTTCATGCAACCAGAAGAACTGTCTGGATAACATGGCTTCAAGCAACCAGAAGAACTGTCTGGATAACATGGCTTCATGCAACCAGAAGAACTGTCTGGATAACATGGCTTCATGCAACCAGAAGACCACCTCCACTCAGGGTGCTGCTGGGTGTTGTGCTGCAGCCAGAACGTGCTCTACAGCAGTGGTTCTCAAACTTTTTCATGTCAAGGACCCCCAAATTGACACTTATTAGCCCGCGGACCCCCATTTGAAAAGATAAGCCAGGGACCCCCATAAGAGAAGTTTTTTTTACGGCTCTAGCAGTGATTCTAAACCATTTTAATTTCAAGGACCCCCAGTTTGACATGCATTAGGGCTACAGACCCCCATTTAATGGCATTTCTATCTCTGGGACCCCAATTTATATTGTAAAATCTATGTCAATTTAACTCTGTGAGTGTACAAATGGAACCAAATGGACCCGTTAGGGTCCATTTGGTTCCATTTGTACACTCTCAGAGTTACAGACCCATAAGGGTCCATTTGGTGCCTAATCTATCATTTAGCTGGGGACCCCCTGGAACTCCCTCAAGTACCCCTGGGGGTCCCCGGACCCCACTTTGAGAACCAATGCTCTACAGAGCCCTGCTGCATCTTTAATGATTCCCTTTGCACCATAGCACCATAGTAAGAGATAAGAAATTGGTAGAACGCGCTACACGTGTGTGTGTGTGTGTGTGTGTGTGTGTGTGTGTGTGTGTGTGTGTGTGTGTGTGTGTGTGTGTGTGTGTGTGCGCCGCGCATCCACGAAAGCACGCACGCATTTATGTGTGCACACCAGGGCATGGGCTAACTGCACGTGTTCACATGCAGATTGGTGCATGCAAGTGCTTTAGACGCTTCTTCTACTGTGTGTGTGTGTGTGTGTGTGTGTGTGTGTGTGTGTGTGTGTGTGTGTGTGTGTGTGTGTGTGTGTGTGAGAGAGAGAGAGAGGGAGAGAGGACACGGGGCGGGCTAGCATGGCGGTGGTGGCTGTGAGGGAAGCAGAGGAGCGAGGAGAGAGAGGAGAGAGCAGAGGAGTGCAGCTGGATCTCACACTCCTCCTGTTAATTGGCCCGTACTTCAATCACAGCCAATGGAGTGTGTCCTCTCTCATGGAATATATCCTCTCTCACACACACACACACACACACACACACACACACACACACACACACACACACACACACACACACACACACACACACACACACACACACACACACACACACACACACACACACACACACACACACACACACACACACACACACACACAGGTTGAGGTGAGTTCCCTCCTGTCCTGTGAAGCGCTTTGGGTATCAAGATTAAAGCGCTATAGAAATGTGTAATCCATTATTATATCTCCTATCGTCTTCCCCAATCTGCCACTCTCCCCTTAGAACCCTTCCTCTCTCTATCTCTCTCTCTCTCTCTCACACTGTGCTGAAGGGCACACTTGGTCTCAGCTGACTAACACACAAACACACACAGAGACTAGAAACACTGGTTCGTGACCACATGCATACGTACAACAGTATACCTGTGCACATCGAGTCGTACGTGTGTCGTGCGCTCACACAAACGCAAACCACACACATGCAAGTATAACCACATCTGACATGCTCCCTCGCGTGTCCCTGGCCGTCCCCTTCAATCACTTTGACTTTGTACTCGTTTCACTCATTCACCATCCATCCATCCATCCATCCACGTTCTCTTTTGATTAACCCATTAAGACCTGAAGCCGATTCTACACATGTCATCTAAATCCCAACAGTATTCTGAAAAAAAACGTATGTTTCTATATCAGTGGTGCTCAATCAGAGGCCGCCGACCCCCATCTCCAAATATTTCGTTCCAGGGACCCCCCAGAAGCAAAGATTTGAATTTTGAATAAAAAAATACCTATGCAAAGATTTGCACCCATTTTCACGATTAAACAAAAATAGCAGATATACAAGCTCATATCGCGGCACTCGGTGCCGCGCTATGAGCTTGTAGATCTGCTATTTTTGAATAGCCAAAGTGTAAAATAATGCTTTTTAGCTCGAATCAAAAAGAGACACAAATGCGTTCCAGGATTAATGAAATATAACATATTTTGAATAATATTCCATTTTCACATCAACAATCTTTTTATAAAATAAAGATTATAATATATATTTAAAAGAAATGTGATGTGAACATTTTTCAAATTGATCTTTTATAAATGGACTAAATTGATTTGTCTGGTTAACCACATAAGCCCTATTTTATACAACAGAGGTATGCAAAAATAGCAAAACAAAATTCTGATCTACAGTACACGCTCTCAACGCATTGTATCGTGGCATGTTGAGAGCTTGTAGATCTGCTATTTAAAAGATTTTTGAAAGAAAAAAAATAATTTTCAAATCCACCCAAGAATCGATTATTTAGATTAAAATCCTTTTATTTACTTTTTTAATAATCGATTTGTTCGATTATCTGTTGCACACCACCCCTCTATCCATATATCCATCGCTCTCTCCTTCTCTCGTTATCTCACTCTTACACCTCCCTCTCTCCTCCCTTCTCTCCTGTCCCCTCCCTGCCTTCCTATTCTTTGCCTCCCCATCCGTGTCTTCCTTCATCTTCTCCCCTTCTTCACCCTTCACTTCCTCTCTCTCTCTCTCTCTGAGTGTGGATGAGGGTCCATTTGGTTCCATTTCTACACTCTCTGAGTTACAGACCCAAGAGGGTCCACTTTTGGGTGGTTCCTAAGGGAGCCTGACCAACATAAGTGTTTACTCTTGTGTACCTGTACACAAGATGTAACAATAAAGTACAACCTTGAACCTTCTCCGGACCCTGTGTTGAGAAACGGTGTTCAGTAGTGTTCAGGGCCGTGTTAACGTCAGAATGGGCCCTATAGGCAAAGGCCAGGAATTTCCAAGCTTTTATTCTTTAGCAAAAATAAAAAATAAAAGCCTGCACGTGATTGTGTGAGTGTCTCGCATCGCCTCGCATTGCCTCGCTGCGTGCACGCAGCCAGCAGCGGCTGTTAGAGGCACTCGTCACCGATGATGAACGCACCGTAATGGTGCAAAAAATATGCCGTGAACGTCCCAATCTGGGCGGATAAAAACAGCGCAGCACAGGGCACCAACCTTGGGGGCTTCACCAAACGGCGTGAGAGAAAAAAAAACGGCGAAAATCGGTGGAATTTGGAAGCAGAGCGTCCTTTTTTTTCGTGCCCCCCCCCCCCCCCCCCCCCCCCGTTGACAAAACTGTCCGGTGGGCACCGTGCTGAATCTCCCCCCCCCCACCCCCCCGTTGACAAAACGGGACCATTTATTTTGTGCGCACCAAGTCACATCTCCAGGTGCTCTTCTGAGTACTAGACCTAAAAAGTTATGTGCACCCCTGCAAATGATAGCACATAGGCATGTGCCTATTTTGCCTATGCCGCTTAACACGGCCATGGTATTGTGTATGCATGTGTGTGCGTGTGTATGCGTGTGCGTTGTAACTGAACGGCCGTATAGCAGAGAGCCTCTGTCGCAGCGTGGCCTATAGTAGGGACCCTGCTATCGGAGTGAGAAACGCCCCCCCCCCCCCCCCCCCCCCCCCGACACCGTGTCCTGAAGGCCCTGGAGGAAGGATAATGTCTGTAGACGGACGGAGCGTGGCGCAGCGCGCATGCAGGGCCGACGGCTTGATGAAGGCGATATAGTAAAACTGTTTGGCTGTTTTTATGTGGGATAGTTACATTTTAGGAGAACATTACAGCATTATGCGGCTCAAATGTCAGATGAAAGAATACAACACACACACACAGTCTTTATACGCCGGGAGTGTGACGAATAAACGAAACGATCCAAAAATACATCAGTGAACATCATCTAACTATTCATATTGTTGATTTGTACAAGCTTTTACTCGAGGTGTAAACTTGACCTCCTTTTGAAAAGAAACAACGTTGCTTTATCGCTGCGTACATAGGCTACTATTCACGTGTGGATGATGTACTCACGATACAGACAACACTTTGTCACCAGCCATCGTGCATGTGGTGGCAAGTTGACGTTATAGACTAAAAGCCTAATATAGGAACAGTCCTGCTATGTCTACCTACTCTTCTCACTGTCTGAAGACCGGCAAAAGATGATGTGCTATGTGCTTAAAGGCCAAATAAAGAGCTATTCCCAGAATTACACTACAGGCTCTGGTTGCTTCTGATTATAGTCATTATAATGATAACTCTAATAATTGCTATCACACCCCTTGGCCAAATTCGTATCAATTTGGGGCTCCTTGACAGGAAAATCACCCAATCACCCGATGTGTTTAAAGGTGCGAGGCTGTGGATTTTCTTATTGTACTGCCAGTTGTGACATCACTAGGCAGGCACTGGACTGGAATCCACAGGGCAAAAGAAAAGAGGGGAGGCCAAAACAGACCTGGAGAAGATCAGTCGAGAGTGAGGCAAAGACAACCGGACTATCGTGGGCCCAGCTGAAGAAAACTGCCCAAAACAGAGTTTGATGGCGGGGTGTGATTGCGGCCCTATGCTCCATCTAGGAGCCTAAAGGAATAAGTCAAAGTCAACTGCCAGTTGTAAGCTTTGCTGGCAAATGGGTGAATAGGAACAGACTGGACGTCTCAGACCTGTGTACAGTACCTCAATTTACAATGTAGGCATTTTAGCAGCAGATGCTCTTAACCAGAGCGACTTACAATAAGCAAGGTAAATCTCATACAAAGAACGCAAAGAGAAAGTGTAGGGGCCTATGGGTCCGGGACCCCTAGGGGTCCTAGAGTTACTACAGGGGGGGGCCGGCAAATCTTTGCAAGGATGTTTTTCTTTTTTTTACATTAACCACTTGAATCTTATAGCATCCCGATTCTGAGGATAACTTTAGCTAAAAATAGCCGATCTACAAGCTCACACTCGCGCTTTTTCAGGTTTACTAAGTATTGAAGTGGTTACATGTCTGTAGAGCCATATGAAATCCGTTTTATTTTTTTCCCAATTCCGTTTTATTTTTTCCCAAATTCTGTTTTTTCCATTTTAATATTTCTGAATTGTGTATTTTGCTTTTTATGCTCATTTTTACCATAAAAAAAAGTGTCTGGTAAGTGGAAATGAATAAATGTTCAAGATATAACAGTCCATACATGGCCCTTGTTGTGTTATACGCAAAAATGTTCCCAAAATAATTCGGTGACTTCGGTCTGAGCATGCGCAAAATGGCGTCGCGCATGTATTATTGTTTCTATCGTCTTTCTAAGACTATTTCTACGTGGATTTCACTGTTTATAAAGTAGGATGTGGCCATGCAAAATGGTGGTGTCCCGTGGATTTGTAAAAATTCGCGGTAAAAAAAAATATTTTACCGCGATTTTTTTTTTTTTTCCAAATTCTGCAATATTCCGTGTTTTATTCCAATTCCATTTTTATTGGTCATTTCCGCGATTCCGTCCGCGATTCCGTTAACACGGATTTCATATGGCTCTACATGTCTGATCCAATCCAATCAAACATACACTGATGATAGTGCTGTCAAACTAGCAGGGACGTGCACAGATAGACTATAGGCCTTTGCCCTCTTGACCAGAAGTGCCCTTTTGAAAAAAAGAAAAAAAAAACTTTTTCTTTTTCAGTTTACAGCAGGGGTCTTCAACAGGGGGTCCTCAGAGTTACAACAGGGGGTCCACCAAATCTTTATGTGATATGATTTTTCTTTTTACCATAACCACTTGAAACCTAGCATCCCTTTTCTGAGGAGAACTTTAGCCAAAAATAGCATTTTTGGCAAAGAGGTATAGGTGTAGAGGGAAAAAAGAGCAGACCAAGTAAACAAAAAAAAGTATAATTTACTTGAGCACCTGCCCCTCAAAATGTCTGTGCACGCCACTGAGTGGGGGTCCATGATTCATCTCTCTCTCAGCTATAAGGGGCCCTTGGCACGAACAACGTTGAAGACCCCTGTGTGTGCTATAGGGGCTGAGATGAGTCTGTTTGAAGAGGTGAGTCTTCATAATACTTACGGCGGAAACATAATAATCCCATAATGATCCTGTCGCACGCCATTCTGAACGCACCTCAACGACCACAACATGTATATGAAGAGAATGTGGAACTTTCCTGATCATCATCTGTGTAATCCGCAAATGAAAAGCCATTTTCTGCACCTAATAGTCTTGGTTACACCAGCACTGTTGTTGTTGTTGTTGTTGTTGTGAAGCAGTTTGCACTAATAGGATAAGTGTTTTAACCCATTAAGACCGGGAACGCATCTGTGTCATGTTTAGGTTTCTTTGGCTATTCAAAAATAGCAGATCTACAAGCTTGCAGCACGGCACAGAGTGCCGCGCTACAATCTTGTAGATCTGCTATTTTTGAAAAATCTTGAAAATGTGTGCAAATCTTTGAATGTATGTTTTTTTAAAGCAAGCATTTTTTTTTACTCAAATCTTTGCTTCTGGGGGTCCCTGGAACAAAATATTTTGGGATGGGGGTCCACAGCCAAAAACATAATTTTGGCTCTTCTTGACATGAAAAAGTTTGAGAAACACTGATATTATAGCAGCAACATAAGTGTTTAAAAAAAACTGTTAGGATTTAGAAGACATTTGTAGAATCCCCCAGAAATGTTTGCTTTAAAAAAATATATACTGTATATATATATTCGAAAATGTGCACAAAAAAAAACATATTTTCAAAAAATAGCAGATCTACAAGCTCATAGCGCGGCACTCGGTGCCGCGCTATGAGCTTGTATATCTGCTATTTTTGAATAGCCCAAATAAATCTAAAAATGACACAGATTCTTTCCCGGTCTTAATGGGTTAAAAGGATTGCTATTTCCATTTGGCAAAGGAAACAGACGGGTAGGAGGAGAAGTGCTTTGGTGAGACAGACTACAGGTGGGTGGGGACAAAGTCAGCGCCAGCATTTATAATTAGCTGGTGGTGGATATGTGTCCACGCAGCTTTTTATAATACATAAATGCACAGATTTTTGGAAGAAGAAACAGAACAGATCATAAAGAAAAGAAAAACACATAAAGAAAGGGTCAAGGACCCCCTAGCTGCGAGAGATGAAGCAGGGACCCCCCACTACATATCGTAGATTAAACTTCTTCATAGATTTCACCGATAGCTTTATAGGCTTGTTTGACACACATTATCTTTTCTATTAATATGTTGGATTCATGCTAATTTTAAATGTATTTACCAAGGTTAATAAACATTGGTACATTTTTAAACTCTCAATATTTTAGTCAACTTGACAAGCTCACAACGCCTCGCGGCGCGAGGCGTTGTGAGCTTGTAGATCTGCTGAATATTTGGCGGACCTCTTGGAGTAACTCTGAGGACCCCTAGGGGTCCCGGACCCCTGTTGAAGACCCCTGATTTAGGGGGTAATAGGCCTGCAGTGGCACTCCAACTTCAACCTTGGCTTGGTTACCTTGGCTACACCAGCAGGTCAGAAAATAAATAATAACCCCCCCCCCCACACACACACACACACACACACACACACACACACACACACACACACACACACACACACACACACACACACACACACACACACACACACACACACACACACACACACACACACACACACACACACACACACACACACACACACACACACACGGATATCAATACCATACGCTGTTGTGTGTCCCCCAAAATGGTACAAAGTTATGTTGAAATCCATGTTGGTTTTGCTAAAGTTAGCTTAAAATAACTGTTAATACTTTTTAATAACAAAAACAATGCCACTATGTCAAAGGCATGTGTGGTTATTTAAATCAATGAACACCCTCTGGCCACAGTACCTTTCCCACAGTGTTCTCTCTGTGGCAAAGGTCACCTATAGTAGCCTAAGTATATGGTTGATGTCCGGTGGAAATCTTGTATGTCCAAAAGCGTTCCTTTTTTAATGAAACATCTACAAGCTCGTGGATCTGCTAAATTCACTACTTTTGTGCCACACTCTTGTATGATAAAGTGAGGCATTAATTTACGGAAAGAAAACGTTAAAAAGGTGAAATATGGAGATACTGTACGAGGTTTCTGCGCGACAGCAACGACACACACACCACAACACCATGCCAGAGCTGCACAAACACACACATATACACACACACACACACACACACCACAACAGCTGCACAAACAGCCAAGGACATTCTGGAGACTGCATGGAGTGAAAGATTTAATCTGGATTTAAAGTGTTTCCTTATTTTTTTATTTTTTGTAATATTTATCTATTTCAGCAGTACTGTACCTACCATACCGTAGCAGGTGTATACTGTAAAACTCTCTGGTATATACAGTATCTACAGTACACCATGCTGCCCACTCACACCAAACACACCTTATCTTCCTGCAAAATGCACATTATACTCTCTCAGAGAGAGAGAGAGAGAGAGAGAGAGAGAGAGAGAGAGAGAGAGAGAGAGAGAGAGAAAAATATTTCCGAGCCTCCTACTGTACCTTGTTCGTCTTGCTAACATTCAGCTCATTTTTCTAGTTTTGTAACCTTTATCCAAAGTTTTTCCTTTCTTTCTTTTTTTAACCCATTAAGACCTGGAACTGTGTCATTTTTTGATTTGAGCTAAAAAAGCATTATTTTACACTTTGGGCTATTCAAAAATAGCAGATCTACAAGCTCATAGCGCGGCACCGAGTGCCGCGCTATGAGCTTGTAGATCTGCTATTTTTTGAAAATCCGTGAAAATGTGTGCAAATCTTTGAATATATATGTTTTTAAAGCGAACATTTTTAACTCAAATCTTTGCTTCTGGGGGGTCCCTGGAACAAGTATTTTGATGGGGGTCCGCGGCCAAATACATATCATTTTGGGGGTCCTTGACATGAAAAAGATTGAGCACCACTGATATAGAAACATACGTTTTTCAGAAAACTGTTGGGATTTAGGAGACATGTAGAATCGGCTTCAGGTCTCAATGGTTTAAACGAGACGGTCCTTTGTGACATTTCTCTCATCTCCCTGTAATGTTTTCCTAACAGAGTTTGGATTGTGACAGTCTTCTTCCTTTTTTTGTGTCCCCCCCCCCCGCGCCCAATGCTATCCTGAAGGCAACAAAGTCACACACACGCACGCACACGCACACACGCACACTAACAACAATCACAACCAATACATTGAAGAGCACCTTGTGTTCTTAACCCATTAAGACCATGAAGCCGGTTCTACAAATGTCTTCTAAATCCCAACAGTTTTCTGAAAAAACGTCTGTTTCTATATCAGTGGTGCTCAATCTTTTTCATGTCAAGGACCCCCCAAAATAATATGTATTTAACCGTGGACCCCCATCTCAAAATATGTTGTTCCAGGGACCCCCCCAGAAGCAAAGATTTGAGTTACAAATGCTCGCTTTAAAAAATATATATTCAAAAGGTTTGCACAAGTTTTCAAAAATAGCAGATCTACAAGCTCATAGCGCGGCACTCGGTGCCGCGCTATGAGCTTGTAGATCTGCTATTTTTGAATAGCCCAAAGTGTAAAATAATGCTTTTTAGCTCAAATAAAAAAATGGGACACATATGCGTTCCCGGATTGAATGGGTTAATTCAGACAGATCTTGTTGTCTTTTCCAAACCTCCCCGTCTATCCCCTAGGCTTTGATTAAACTCTCTCTGCAGAGACAGACCAGAGGCAATTAATTGCACCCGCATTTCTATGAGTTCCTGTAGTGTATATGTTACATTACGGTTGGGGAAAACGAGTCGGATTGAAAAAAGGAGCGCTCGTTTTCTTCGACGTCACGCCGGAGGGTATTAATTTACGGGGGGAAAAAAAAAACACTAACGGTTAGAACGTGGAGATAAGAGGTTTCAACTGTATAATTATATGTCGAATATGGGTGGCTGCAGGGTTGAAGTGGTTAACCATTTTGCGGCAGCAGCAGAGGATTCTGGGTGTAGCTAACACCTGTCACAGGCTTAGTGGAGGGCGCTGTGTGAAGCATGAATAAATAAGAAGGAATAAGGAATTTGTATTTGAATAAATAAGGCTATAGTCCTTCTCACACATGCTCTAATCCCACCCAAGGTGCTTTACTGCAGTGGTTCCCATCCCAAAACCTTCTTCTAGCTCATGCAAGACCCAAAAGAGACATTTGGTGTCTCCCATCGATATTGGAATATATCGCGATACTTCCTCTCGCGATAAATAATCGATATACTGCCGAAAAATATCGATATTAACACATTCCATGCCAGCGTTTAATCTCATAATGTACTCACCAGTGCCAGCGTTTTATTGTTGTTATTTTCACGTCGCCATAGACCTCGTTAAAATCCTTAAGATTGAGCTCTAAACTGTTTGTAAACACAGCGGAGATCCGACTGCGTCGACCAGTGAAAACCCCATGCAAAACGGAATCGCCATCTTATAGTTAGAACGGTTTATGTTAAACATGGTGATCAGCGACGAGAAAAACTACAAAGAGAAAATGGCGTTTCAGTGTCCGCTTTAGAATGGAGGCCGATGGGATCGGCAAAACCGGATCCCGGATAATTCAGTTTCCGGTGGTGCTACAATGAAATGTGTCGTGTCGAACGAGGCCTACAATGCAATGTGACCTTTTTTTCAAACAAAACAAAACAAAAAGACCACTGCGCGTAGGTCTACGCGATTGGCACTCATGTGTTAATTATGATTACTAGAAGCTCCTAGCCCTTCGGGTGGCCGAGGGTCTAGTCGGGGACCGGCCTACACAGGAACGATGTAAATAGGGAATGAATGCTCCACCCTTTAAATCAAACCCCATTATACCTGTTGTCATAGGACCCGTTTTGGCCATCTGTTTGCCTGTGTCCATTTATGCCCATCTGTGTGTGTGATATATGGACATCTCTGTATGTGTCTGGGTGTGTCCCTTTTATGCCCGTATATGGAGATCTCTGTGTCTGTCTGTGTCCATTTATGCCCATTATCCTAAAGGAGTTCGCTATAAACAATGTTGTCAGTATTGCCCTTGTCATTATCCACAATGAAAACTTTTACAGCGCTGGCTCTCTTTCCTCTAGAGAAGGCTGTGTAGAGTTGGCCATGAGCGAACACAGGTTAACATCGATACCATTTATGTTTGAGCCGCTAATTAGGCTGCACTTGGTTGTTAACCCATTGAGACCTGGAACTGTGTCATTTTTAGATTTGAGCTAAAAAGCATTATTTTACACTTTGGGCTATTCAAAAATAGCAGATATACAAGCTCATAGCGCGGCACCGAGTGCCGCGCTACGAGCTTGTATATCTGCTATTTTTGAAAAATCGTGAAAATGTGTGCAAATCTTTGAATATATATATTTTTAAAGCGAACATTTTTAACTCAAATCTTTGCTTCTGGGGGTCTCTGGAACAAAATATTCTGATGGGGGTCTGCGGCCAAATACATATAATGTTCGGGGTCCTTGACATGAAAAAGATTGAGCACCACTGATATAGAAACATACGTTTTTCAGAAAACTGTCGAGATTTGGCCGGGAGACATGCAGAATCCCATTGAGACCTGAATGTCCCATTGAGACATTCAGGTCTCAATGGTTTAAAGTCCAGATGACAACAATATGACTGTTGTGAATTCAAATAGATACAACTGATCGGGAGTCATTTTTAAATGAGAATCGACTTTTTTAATTGAGAATTGTTTGTTGTCGATTTTTAATCTAACCGCGTTCCCAACAATCAGAATCGAATTGATTCGTGAGATAGCAGAAGATTCAGGGCGGGTCAACAAACACAAGAAAACTCACTCTCTCCTCTCCTATCTTTGAAAGTGCCTTAGTTGTAATGTTGTAGCAAGCCACTCACAGGCTGTTTGATATCGTGTAGTGTTCTCTCGTGCACACGATTAGGCCTACAAAGGGCAGGCAAAAAAAGCTTAATTGTCTGTAATTCGTCCCCTGTGAGCTAAAAACCGAACCTGTATATTACTTGGTGCTGAAAATAGGGTTCCGATCGCTCCTGTTTCCTAAATGCCTCAATTGATTGTTCTCTCTCTCTCTCTCGTATATGAAATGTATATTTATTTGGTTAATGGTTGATAGAGTGATGGAGGACAAGGTGATACAGGGGGAAGGTGCAGCCTCTTTGTTAATACACTCATGTGATGCAGAGAAATAAATATGACCGATCGATGAATTTACAATCAGAATAGAGAACTCAGTCAGGATACAGATTAAACAAGTGAAATTGGAAGTGATGACACAAAGAAATGAGCAGACAAAAGTGGAACTGGAACACTATAAAAATAAAAGGTGATAAATCCATACTCTCTCCTGACATTTTATCACCTACATGAAAATGTATTTTCTGTTTATTAAAAAGCTGGAGAGGCCCCTGTGACTAAATAAACACTCAAAGCAATAATTACTATCAGAATATAGTGCTTTAACCTTTTAACAAAACACTTTTTGTTTTAACCAAAAAATATCTCTTACCCTATACCTTTAACATGACTGTTTCCTCACATTGGGGATGTGTTTATTATCATCTTGCTACGTGTGGGAGCTGGTCTTGAGGCCGATTCTAAAAATGTTTTCTAAATCCAAACAGTTTAAAAAAATATTTATACACAAAATATTTGTTCACGACTTTTCAAAATTAGCAGATCTACATGCTCATAGCGCGGCACTCGGTGCCGCGCTATGAGCTTGTATATCTGCTATTTTTGAATAGCCAAAGGAAATCTTAAAATGATACGTTTCCGGTCTTAATGGGTTAAGATACTCAGAGGATCAGTGCACACATACCTGTCAAACTACCTCTCTAGAGTGAGTGATGGCCATGGGCATACATGTAACACCAGAGGGAGCTCAATCTGAACTCCTTCCCCCAAAATCTGTCTCAAAAATGGGTGGGGGAAATGCATTCTACTACTGTATGCTGACACCAGTACAAAAGTGCCAGTGTGTGGGTTATCTTTTATTGTTCATGTTCACTACGCTGCCACCAAAATGTGGAATGACCTACAGTACCAAAACACATGAAAGATCTTGACCCAGACTCAAAACTAAACTAAAAGAATGGCTGACCTTAAAACACAGTTGAGCTCCTTTAAACATACATTATGATGCTACTGAGTTTTCTACCAATATGTATTGTATTGTATGTCTTACTGATGAATTGAGTACAATGGAAACACACAGCCTGGTGCTTTTTTGTGTTATCCTTTTAGCATAACCCTGACTGTGCTATCCGTGCTGTTAACAATCTCGTTAGTAAAGCATTTAGTCAATCAAACCAATCACATTGTAAGACACTGACAACCATATATAGGTTCTCAAACAGTTCAACCAATGATACGTGTTTGTGTTCTACAGGGCTTGCTGCTGATCAGTCAACCACTACACCATGCAACGTGTTGGAAGTGTGTAGATCTGCTTATTGTTTGAGTGAAAAGGTTTCAAGGAATGAGATCAAAGAGGTTCCAGTGTAGCATTATCTATTATACACATTTACACATTTATGGCCACATTGGGCATAATCCTTCACCCTTTAAATTTGACATGCCTGCATTTCATCTAACTGATAACATCCCCGGTCCCGTTGGATGTTATCCTGGGAGTCCGGAACAGTCGTTCCCAACCTTCTTGTGGGTACTCCCTTCTTACATCTGACAAAAGCTATAAGACCCCCCCACATGCACGCACTCACTCACACACACACACACACACACACACACACACACACACACACAAACTTTAGACCAATAGCGAAAATGGCCGATATGCGACACGTTGTGAGCTTGTATAGATATTTGAATAGATATTTATTCAAAGATTTTCACACATTTTCACAACTTCTTTTTCAAAAATAGCAGATCTACAAGCTCATAGCGCGGCACTCTATGACCTTGTAGATCTGCTATTTTTGAATAGCCAAAGAAATCTAAAATGACACAGATGCGTTCCCGGATTGAATGGGTTAAAGAGGTTCTATGGTGGGATGTTTGACTGTTACAAAACAAGCGCTTCCCGGGTCGTAACCCGACACCACTGTGAGGCCCATCGACGAGCAACCGCGTCAATCTCATGCTGATACTCATTGATTACCCAATGTCTTGGTGAGGTGAACGTATACATAATGCATAAGGATATGGAATACTAAATGAGGGCAAAGTCAGAGCGAAGGAAACGGTACTGAGAACTCCTTTAAGGAAGACACATAATTGATTGATTAAATGATTGTCAAAACACTAATATTGTAGTGATAACATAACATTAACATTTTAAAACAATATCGGTAAAAAGTTCTCTTTGTGATACAGATAAATAGGAACTTATAATACACTAGAGGTTTGGGCTGCTATGCGGCCCTCACATCTAGTTAGCCTGGTAAACCCTCCCTCCGGAAATCTCATTTCCATTTGATTTCAGGAGTGAGTCTGGCCTGAACGCCCATTCTGCAATATTGGCTGTGTACGCCAAACTGACAAGCCTATCAGCGTCGTCGCACATCGTTCTGTGATTGACAGCGACAGTTGGCCAATCAGGTGGCGAGTTCGAGTGAGCCCGAATGAAGCCTGAGTGCAGCTTGAGTGCAGCCGACAAAAGACGAACGGCAGCCATTGTTGTTGTCCGAGTGCCTTCACTGTTTACTTTCGTTTTTAAAACGGTCTCAAACTTCTTTTTTGAGGCACGGAATTTACTATTAAGATATCGTTTGGATAGAATTTAGTTGTTTAACTTCATATATGTGGTCAATTAATCATGACAGAGCCTATTTAAAAATATAGATTTAGAGAACCGGCAGGGGCGGGGAGTGACACGCATGTATCCCAATAAGGCAACCTATTTTGGGCATGGCGATCTCAAAAGTCCCGTTGCGTCACATAGTCTGGAGGTGGTAAAAATGAACTGCTGATTGGCTTAAGGGGAAAAACGATCATTGGCAGAAGGGGTTGTCAGTCAACGGTATTACTCCCGCCCAACTCCAGCCCACAGCCAATATTGCAGAATGGGCGTTCAGGCCAGACTCACTCCAGAAATCAAATGGGAATGAGATTTCTGGAGGGAGGGTTTACCAGGCTAACATCTAGTAGCCTGGCCCTCACATCTGGTAGCCTACAATATAGGCTATATACTATTATTACAATTATTGTCGTCATGCTGCTTGACTCATGCACATGGCTACATATTTAATGACAAACGCGGTGCAACAACAGAGGACGCACAACAGATGAGTGCAGAGTCAGACACACACGCACACTGTGTGACTGGCCGCGCACGTGAATATTTTGTGCGCAATCACAAACACACAGACACACACACACACACACACACAATGAAGTAACCCTCAAACAGACACATGCGCGATGAAGTAACACACAAACACACACACACACACACACACACACACACACACACACACACACAAAAGAAAGTAATTCGCCGACTATACCAGCCGTGTGCTCCTGTGACTCGAAGGGAGACACACACACACACACACAATCGCTGTATCGCCGAAAATACCGGCAGTGTGTTCCTGTGAGTCGAAGCGAGACACACACACACACACACACACACACACACACACACACACACACACACACACACACACACACACACACACACACACACACACACACACACACACACACACACACACACACACACGAGTGCAGAGTCAGACACACACACACACTGTCTGACTGGCTGCACACGTGAATATTTTATGTTTGATCACAAACACACACACACACGCGCGCGCACGTGATGAAGTAACTCACAAACACACACACACACGCACACAAAAGAAAGTCATTCACCGAAAATACCAGTCATGTGTTCCTGTGACTAGAAGCGAGACACAAAAACAAACACACACACACACACACAAAAAGTCGCTGTATCGCCGAAAATACCAGCCATGTGTTCCTGTGAGTCGAAGCGAGACACACACACACACACACACACGGAATACAAATGTACAATTAAAAGTAAACGATCCAAAGGCTACAGGCATGATCAAAATTTAGGCTAAAATGTGTAATATATTGTACACATGGTGTGCTATAACATCGCTACAACGTAGCAGAGACAAAGAATCACACAGAGAATAAGACGGAAACTATAACACTCAAACTCGGCCCCTTTGCAGATAACCCGGAGGTCCATCCACTAGGCGTCTGTATCAATAGAGATTAGTTCCATTGATGCAAGCTGTAACACAGTCGGTTGAGTGATCATTAAAACAAACGGCTGCCGTGTTAAGTGGTCAGATGGGTGGGCTTGTACATCTGCTATTTTTGGCTAATGTTCCACTCAGAATAGAGATTCTATAGGGTTCAAGTGGTTATGTAAAAAAAACATGCTCCTATCACACAAAGATTTGGCCGCCCCCCTGCAGTAACTCTGAGGACCCCCTAGGGGTACCGGACCCCCTGTTGAAGACCCCTGGTTTAAAGTAGGGGTGTTGGAAAAAATCGATTCGAATACGAATCGCGATTCTACTGTTGGGCGATTCAGAATCGATTCTCATTTTAAAAAAATCAAAAAAAAAAAAAAAAAAAAGGGCTTTTTTTTTGGGGGGGGGGATCTTGGATTTACCTTTGTGCGTTTACATTATTATCAGTTGATAAAACCTTTACAATTATAAAAGCTACTGTACTCTACTGTACTCTGTTCTCATGCCAGCAGATTGGAGTAGATCCTGAAATCCTATGTTTTGAATCAAGAATCGTTTTGAATCGAAAAAAAACGATTTTGAATCGAGAATCGTTTGTTTTGAAAAAAATCGATACAAATCGGAATCGTGACCCCAAGAATCCGAATCGAATCGAATCGTGAGATAGCAGACGATTCACAGCCCTAGTTTAACCCATTAAGACCTGGAACTGTCTCATTTTTAGATTTGAGCTAAAAAGCATTATTTTACACTTTGGGCTATTCAAAAATAGCAGATATCCAAGCTCATAGCGCGGCACCGAGTGCCGTGCTATGAGCTTGTAGATCTGCTATTTTTGAAAAATCGTGAAAATGCGTGCAAATCTTTGAATACATATATTTTTAAAGCGAACATTTTTAACTCAAATCGTTGCCTCTGGGGGGTCCCTGGAACAAAATAGTCTGATGGGGGCCCGTGGCCAAATACATATCATTTTGGGGGTCCTTGACATGAAAAAGATTGAGCACCACTGATATAGAAACAAACGCTTTTTTCAGAAAACTGTTGAGATTTAGGAGAATCGGCTTCAGGTCTCAATGGGTTTAAAGCATGCAGCGTGTGAGCCCAGACACTGAACCCTCATATAAAGTGCTCCTGGAGAGCAGGTTGGTGTCTCTCTGCGAGGCGGCTGGCTGTGTGAATGAATGGGGAGCATCATGTAAGAGCACATTGTCAAGTGCTTCGGATAATAGAAGCCATAGAAATGGAGACCTTTTACCTTTTTACTAGTAAACCAACACAAAGGAGCCCTCATTTGAATAGAAGCCTGGGAACCGTGTTACACCATTGTGATATTCAAGCCCAAGAAAAACCTTGACTGTGCGCGCATGTGTGTGTGTACTATGTAGTGTGTGTGTGTGTGTGTGTGTGTGTGTGTGTGTGTGTGTGTGTGTGTGTGTGTGTGTGTGTGTGTGTGTGTGTGTGTGTGTGTGTGTGTGTGTGTGTGTGTGTGTGTGTTTTCTTATGCAGTCGATCCGAGTCAGCCTTTGATCTGAGACCAGCTGTTATCATACAATCCAATGTAATCTCATACCCTGACATTATACCACAGTCATTCATTTAATCCTCGGGACACTGTCTCTCACACACACACACACACACGCACACACACACACGCACACACACACACACACTATTCTCCATTCGTAAAGAGTGTTCATAGGGGCATGACTGATGTAGTCATGCACACAGCACATGGAAATATTTCAATCACAGACACACACACGCGCGCGTGCGTATCATCATAATCCATTCAGAGAACATCATCTACAAAATGCTTTACGATACTCCAGAGAGACAGGTCATCAATATTTCTAAGGTCACGTGCGTTGCTAAGGAGCGGCCTGGTGCTGGCCAGCTTGCACCTGTGGAATGCACACACACACACACACACACACACACACACACACACACACACACACACACACACACACACACACACACACACACACACACACACACACACACACACACACACACACACACACACACACACACACACACACACACACACACACACACACACACGCGCACACACACAATCACACACAATCACACACACACACGTACGTTTGTTTGTTTTAAGCATTTTTTGCAAATGCCTTTTTTATTATTAGCATTTCTTCTGCCTTTTCATAACATTTTGAAGCCTAACCCTTAAAAAGAATTGGCAAAGAAATGGTAATGGTTTGCATCTTTTAACGCACATTTATCTTCTCTTCGGAGGGGGTCCCTGTCACAAAATATTTTCATGATGGGGGTCCGTGTTCATATATATATCAATTTAGGGGTCCTTCATACGAAATACGTTTGAGAACCAGGGATTTAGAAGGCATTTGGAGAGTCGTTCTCAGGTCTTAATGGGCTAAACACAAACTCTTGCTTAATCCTAAACCCAACCTGAATATTCTCCTAATTGTGAAGCTAACTCCCCCTAGGACAGTCGTTCTCAAACTTTCTCATGTCAAGGACCCCCAAAATGATACGTATTTTACCGTGGACCCCCATCTCAAAAATATTTTGTACCAGAGACCTCCAGAACCAAAGATTTTAGTTAAAAATATATACTGTATACTGTATATATAAGATTTGCACACATTTTCACAATTTTTCAAAAATAGCAGATCTACAAGCTCATAGCACAGCACAAAGTGCAATGAGCAATGAGCTTGTACTGTAGATCTGCTATCTTTGAATAGCCAAACTATAAAATATGGTTATAAAGTGGTTAAAATGATTGCGACCCTATATTAACTAATTTTGCTGAGGACCCCCTGGTACCCCTCCAAGGACCCCTGTGGGTCCCCGGACCCCACTTTGAGAACCAATGGCCCAGGGCCCCCCTTCTATCACCATCACTAGTTGATAGACAGCTGATAGTCATAGCGCTCCCTTGTGGGCAAAGTTGCGTTGCTCTCCGACTAGTCAAGCATGTCAAGTCTTTAAGTACTTACTTATTTTGTTTGCTTTTTTTTTATAACCTAGAACGCACCTGGAACGCATGGAACCTGGAACGCATCTGTGTCATTTTTTGATTTGAGCTAAAAAGCATTATTTTACACTTTGGCTATTCAAAAATAGCAGATCTACAAGCTCATAGCGCGGCACAGAGTGCCGCGCTATGAGCTTGTAGATCTGCTATTTTTTAAACATTTAGAAAATGTGTGCAAATCTTGAAATACATATTTTTTAAAGCGAACATTTGTAACTCAAATCTTTGCTTCTGGGGGGTCCCTGGAACAAAATGTTTTGAGATTGGGTCGGCGGCCAAATACATATAATTTTGGGGGTCCTCCTTGACATGAAAAGGTTTGAGAACCACTGACAAAAAAATGTTTCTGGATTTAGAAGACCTTTTGCAGAATCGGAACCTCAGGCCTTAATGGGTTAAAGTAAGCTGTTTACAGATGTTTATTTTTAGTACTGTGGTTAGTATCGGTAGCACACAGTATTGTAGGATGTATATTGTTCCTTGTCTCCTGCTGTCTGTACTTGTGTCTCTTTTGATCTACAAAAACAACCAATTATCTTGGTTGTTGATCAACCTCACAACAACGGCTATTTCTCAAATTCTACTATAAGTATGGGGACATTTGGCTCTCACAAGCATAGTAACACAAGTACACACACACGCACGCACACACACACACCAGAGTTCTGCATATCAATTAGACCAGAAATGTGTCCAGCTCCCTCCCACACAAACTGGAGTTCAATGAATAAAGATGGCTCAGTAAAAGACCGGTGTGTGTGTGTGTGTGTGTGTGTGTGTGTGTGTGTGTGTGTGTGTGTGTGTGTGTGTGTGTGTGTGTGTGTGTGTGTGTGTGTGTGTGTGTGTGTGTGTGTGTGTGTGTGTGTGTGTCTGACTGTGCACTCATTTGTGTGTGTGTGTGTGTGTGTCTCGCTTTGACGCACAGGAACTTACTGCTGGTATTTTCGGCGATACAGCGATTGTGTGTCTGTGTGTGTGTGTGTGTGTGTGTGTGTGTGTGTGTGTGTGTGTGTGTGTGCGTGTGCGTGTGCTGGTATAATACTAGTGCTCATACTGCTTAGCTTAAAGGTCTTGGCCAAAGGAGGGAGTATATATCATCTCTCCTCCTCACACCTGACATCTAATGCAGCCAGGCCAGTGGTGAAACAAGTACTGTACTCATGTTTTTGTGTTAAATATAGCTCTATATTCTGATAGTAATCATTGCTATAGAGCAGTGGTTTTCAACCCTTTTCATATCAAGGTCGATTATTTATTCTGCATTTGAGCCACAGACCCACCGTTTGATGAGATTTAGACTCTCCCTAAAACTTAGAATATTTTGTTGTCGCTGGATAAGATTTTGTCCACAATTCCACATGTTGATGTGGTATCATCATAGGAGAGATAACAGACAAACGTTGATCAAAATAACAATTCTTCTACATTCTCTAATTGTGTAGACTTCTTGCTAATTAAGCCACGTAGATGTTTAACAATAATGTAACTCTTGAGAGCGTAAAATGAAACCAAATGGACCCGTAAGGGTCCATTTGGTTTCATTTTACGCTCTCAAGAGTTAGAGATCTATAAGGGTCCATTTGGTTACCAACTCTCCATCATTTACCCGGACCACTGGTTGAGAACCACTGCTATAAAGTTTTTGTAAATAGGGGGTATTCTGAGACTGGAACGCTAGCAAATTGAAGCTGATGAATGGGTACTCTCTCCTGATTGGCTGAATTAGCAACCACCCTGAAAATGTATTTTCTGTTCATTAAAGGGATAGTTCACCTAATAATAATAATAATTTGATGACCGGCAGCGGTTCCGGTAGGAGACACGAAGAGTCTCCTTTGTGTCTCCTACCGGAAACCGCTGCGTACAGGTCCACTGGTCATCAAATTATTGGCTTAGGAATGCGACAAAAACAAAAGAATATCCATGAATTCATGTCTCCATGGGGTGACTAATCGATAGGAAAAAAATAATTGTTTGGGTGAACTATCCCTTTAGATAGTTGGATAGATGGGGAGACCCCTGTTACTGAACAATATAATGACTTTGCTTTAACCAAAAAATAGCACACACCCTACCTTTAAGTAAAAGTAGCAATACCACAATTTAAACATACTCTGTTTAAGTAAAAGGCCAGTATTCAAAACGATGGCATTGGCATCCAAATATTCACCAAAGTAAAAGTACTAAAATATTTTCCACAAATCTTTTTGAACATAGCAGATCCCGCTGCGTTGTGAGCTTGCAGAAAGGCTATTTTCGAATAGCCAGTGAATACAATGTTTTGTAATAATAATCTAAATCTGAAAAGTAACTAGTAACTAAAGATTTCAAATACTTGTAGTGGAGTAAAAAAAAAAAAAACTACAATTAGTATTGAAACATGGACATACTCAAGTAAAGTAAAAGTACCTCTAAATGGTACTGAACTATAAGAGTAAATGTACTTAGTTACTTTCCACCACTGCAGACACCTGACATGTAAAGTAGAAAATGTAAAATATCGTCACTGTCAGGCAGAAACCTCATACCTTCATATTCAACATTGTCATGTTTTTTCGTAAATTAACACCCTACTTGATCACACTACAGCGTCACACTACAGCATCATGAGTATAGCAGATCTACAAGCTCGAAACGCGGCGCGAGTTTGAGCTTGTAGATCTACTACTTGAGCTATTTTTTAACCCTTTAAGACCGGGAGTAGCATCTGTGTCATTTTTTTGATTTGACCAAAAAAAGCATTATTTTACACTTTGGGCTATTCAAAAATAGCAGATCTACAAGCTCGTAGCGCGGCACCGAGTGCCGCGCTACGAGCTTGTAGATCTGCTATTTTTGAAAAATCGAGCAAATGTGTGCAAATCTTTGATTATATATATTTTTAAACCGAACATTTGTAACTCGAAACATTGCTTCTGGGGGTCCCTGGAACAACATATTTTGAGATAGGGGTCGGCGGCCAAATACATATCATGTTGGGGGTCCTTGACATGAAAAAGTTTGAGAACCACTGATATAGAAACATACGTTTTTTTCAGAAAACGTATGTTTTGTTGTCCCCCCCCCACCTAGCAACCAGGAAGCTACGCTAACAAACACGCACACGTGATAATAGGATTTAGAAGACGTTTTGTAGAATCGGCTTCAGGTCTTAATGGGTTAATTGGAATGCTGAAAAGCAGCAGTTTAGGACGTATGAGGTTTTCCACGCCCTGACATAAAGGATGACATGATGCCACATCATTTACTGCATTTACATATAAATTGTTTCCTGTAGTTTGTGTCCTTGTTTCTCAATCCTGTGTCAAGATGCCGCATTCAAGCCAACGTGGCCCGAAGCGGGATTATTTTATTTATGTGTGTGTTTTAACCCATTCAATCCGGAGAACACGTCTGTGTCATTTTTAGATTTCTTTGGGCTATTCAAAAATAGCAGATATACAAGCTCGTAGCGCGGCACCGAGTGCCGCGCTACGAGCTTGTAGATCTGCTATTTTTGACAAATTTGTTTAAATTTGCGCAAATCTTTGATATTTTTTTTTTTAAGTGAACATTTGTAACTCAAATCTTTGCTTCTTGTGGGGGTCCCTGGAACAAAAGATTTTCAGACGGGGGTCCGTGGCCAAATACATATCATTTTGGGTGGTCCTTGACATAAAAACAGTTTGAGAACCACTGATATTAAAGCAACATACGTTTCTTTCCCCCAAAAAAACTGTTAGGATTTAGAAGACATCTGTAGAATCCCCAGAAGCAAAGATTTGAGTTACAAATGTTCACTTTAAAACTACAAGCTCATAGCATTTAGATCTGCAATTTTTTTTAATAGCCAAAAATAAATAAAAAAAATGCCACAGATGCGTTTCCCGGTCTTATTGTGTTAAGAGGCGTCCAGAGGATCGGGCGATGAGGAGGGGAGAGGGACCGTTTAATCTTACGGAGAGAGAGAGAGTCATATTGGCTTTACTCTCTAGAGACTGAGTTCCCTAAAGGATTAAAAACGAGGAATTATTGGCGTCGAATTTGTTTGTTGTATAATGTGAAAATAAAATCATGTGGGAGCTGGGGATTCACGGCGTGACTCCAATGTGGATCTCGGACCAGCATGTGTCCAGCACTTGACGCAGTGTGGATTTTGACAGCAAATTTTGGATTTAGTTTTAGTCATCGTCTTTTGAATAAAGTTCCATTTAGTTTTAGTCATATTTTAGTCATCTGAAATGTTTTAGATTTCGTCTAGTTTTAGTTGACTAAACATCATAAGATCATAGTCGACTAAATCTACAGTTGATTTAGTCGACTATAATGTATTGTGGCGGTGCCTTGATGCCACCGCAAAGGCTGATTTTACACTTGGTTGCATACTGAAAACCGCCGAGCTTGTCGATCGGCATTTTTCAGAGCGCAACACCTGAGTGCAACCAAACATAAAATGACTTGTCTTTTAGTTCTAACTAACATTTTAGTCTAGTTTTTATTTGTTGACGAAATTGATAATATATTTAGTCTTAGTTTTAGTCATCATAGCTTAGTTTTTAATTTGTTTTCATGTCGTTTTCGTCAGTGAAAAAAGGTAGTCGACGAACATTTTTCGTCATAGTTTTAGTCGACGAAATCAACACTGACTTGACATCAGTCATCTATGACAGTGAGTCTCAACCTATGGGTCGGGACCCCCAGGGGGTCCACAAAAGATTTGGGGGGGGGGGGTCCCCAGATGACAGTGAAGTGACAATTTTCAAAATTACAAAAAAATACTATTATTGCATCAAAAGTAATCAGAATAAAAACTAGTCAAACATTGGCCAAATTGTCAAATAATATAAGAAAGAGGCAAACATTTGGAAAACAGCTGATATACAAGCTCACAACGCCTCATGTAATGCCTATAATTCCAAGTGCTTGTCAGGGTTGGGGGGTCCCCAAATATGATTATTTTGGGGGGTCACGGCTTGACAAGTTGAGAACCTTGATCTATGACACATCTATAAGTAGCTCTCCACCAAACTGACAGATTATTACAGACTGGCAGTTGAATGAAGTTGGGAACTCAGTCGGTTAAAAGGTATGAAAAAAAAGTTGCTCAATACACCTGAGAGCCGACACAGACAGACGGCTACTATGGTGCTAAAAATAGCCTACGGCTTGATATAGTTTTCAACACTATACAAGCCCCGCTGCTATCCTACGGTCCGACGCGTCCCTACAACTTACGACCAGACACGACAGATTTTCAGCAACAGACGCTTTCCGACACTTACCGCCACAGGCGTCAGTGCGGGGGAGAGCTACCGTGTGACATGACTACTAAATCAATTAGAGCCTCTTTGACTTCCATTACAAAAATTAAAGTAAGAAATCGATATTTCAAATTGTATTAAAAAAAATTGATTTGTGCACATTGCTACTGGCAGTGTTCACACGAAATGACCCTCTCTGGGGCCCTGATTCAGCCCCTTTTTGACTATGCTAGCTCCTCTTGGTACTCCAACACCTCAGTGTCACTGAAGACTAAGCTTCAAACCTCCCAAAACAAACTGATTCGACTACTTCTCGGACTGGGGCCCATGACCCACCTCTCTCCCACTCACTTTGCCAGCCTAGGCTGGCTCAGGGTGGAAGACAGGGTTATACAATTAAAAATGGGACTGGTCTTCAAAATTGTAAATGCAGATTTGCCCGAAATGCCCCCTATACCTGCATATCTGTATAAGTACCTCGAAAAAGTTAGTGACACCCACAGTCACAAAACTAGAGGGAGCGTAAACAACAATCTGGTAACACCCACCCATAAAACAAACATGGGCAAATTCTCCTTCTATAGCACTGCCACCAAGGAATGGAATAGTCTAACCCCATCCCTCAAAAAATGCAGTTCGCTGGGCTCATTCAAAACAGCCCTAAAAACTCATCTTTCTGGAGGCCTAAAGAGGAGCTAGTACCAGTTTCCCTGTAGACAGACGACCCCCCCCCCCCCTCCCCCTTTTTTGTACACACTTTTTATTTTTATTTTGATCATGTTTTGTTTTGTATATATTTCATTATTTTCCCATGACCTTTTTTGTACATAATGGTATATTTTTTTTCCCTCTGTATTCTTATGTTGATTTTTGAACTGTTTGGTTGCTACTATATATGTCTATGAAATTAATTCAAGGACCCCAATGGAAACAAGCCCGCAAGGACTTTTTTGGCCGGACCTTTTAGACAAAAGCATTATAAATGTAACTGTGTTGTTTTACATTCTTTTGCCTAATAAAAATTTCAATCAATCAATCAATCAATCAATGTGTCATTGTTTCAGACAGACAGGCAGGCAGACAGACCCTCTTATAGATGGATATAATTCTGGAACCCCACAACTAAGGATGGACATTTTAACAACTTAAACAATACATGTACACTTAGTTGACTGATTCTGAACAGTCAGTCAATGCATTTGATGTATTTTTATTTCTCAGTATAGCAGACTGAGCACTGCTATGAAGAACGGACCAGAAAAGCAGAAAAGTGTGCGTCTGAACCAACCGACCCAACATCTGTGGTGATGGAAGAAGTACTCAAGATACATTTTTATTTTCATAACAAGCTCACAACACGCCGCATCGCCATGTGAGGCGTTGTGACCTTGTAGATCAGCTGTTTTCGAATAGACAAAGTATAAAATACGGCTCAATTGTTTGACGTATAATATGTTTTATAATAGTAATTTAAAATGACAAAGTAACTTGTGACTAACGTGCAAACAATTGTAGTGAGGAAAGAGTACCTTACATTATTTGCCCATGAGATGTCGTGGAGTAGGAAGTATAAAGTATTGGGAAAAAATGTAAATACTCCAGTAAAGTATAAGTACCAAATTGGACTGAAGTACAATCCTTGAGCAAGTTCCTTTCCACCTGCTGACGCACACAGAGGTCAGTGTGTGTGCGTGTGCGTGTGCGTGTGCCTGTGTGTGTGTGTGTGTGTGTGTGTGTGTGCCTGTGTGTCCTTGCATTGGAAGTGCGATAGTCATCAGTGGAAGGTTTTCCTATATACCCGTACAAATCTGTTTATCCCCCCCGCACAATGAGATTGTGTGCCTCATTACTATGCAGGGCTGTGTGGCCGCACGACTGCATGTCCTCTCTCTCTCTCTCTCTCTCTCTCTCTCTCTCTCTCTCTCTCTCTCTCTCTCTCTCTCTCTCTCTCTCTCTCTCTCTCTCTCTCTCTCTCTCTCTCTCTCTCTCTCTCTCTCTCTCTCTCTCTCTCTCTCTCTCTCTCTCTCTCTCTCTCTCTCTCTCTCTCTCTCTCTCTCTCTCTAACTGCTTCCTCATGGCGTTCCTGGTTCCTTGCACACGGCGCCTCGTGTCGCCTCACCTCAACGAGAGGGTCCTGGAAGCGCCGCGAGTGTCGGCTGCTTTTCATCTCGCGCTTTTAACCCATTTAGACCGGGAACGCATATGTGTGTTCAAAAATAGCAGATATACAAGCTCATAGCGTGGCACCGAGTGCCGCTCTATAAGCTTGTAGATCTGCCATTTTTTTTTTAATCATGAAAATGTGCAATTCTTTGAATACATTTTTTTTTTTTTTAATTAATTAAGCGAACATTTTGTAAAATTACATTTTGTTCCAGGGACCACCAGAAGCAAAGATTTGAGTTACAATTGTTCACTTAAAAAATTCATACATACATTCTTGCACAAAATGTTGAAGATTTTTTTTTAAATAGCAGATCTACAAGCTCATAGCGCGGCACTCGGTGCCGCGCTATGAGCTTGTAGATCTGCTATTTTTTGTACAGCCAAAGTATAAAATAATGGTTAAAGTGGTTAAATCTAAAAAAGACACAGATTCAGCGTTCCCGGTCTCAATGGGTTAATTAGCGGGCTGATTTAGATCTGTGGTGAGGGTGATCCCTGTGTCTCTGCCACAATCAATGGAGGGAATTAATGGAGGTTCTCCTCCTCCGGTTGCAAACAAGAGTAAACCGACTGGAAGATTATACTACCTGCCTGTCTCTCCTCCTCCTCCCGGACAAAACAAGTGGGCATTAGCATAATCTCTGTTAGTGTCATCAAGTGGGCATCTTGTTGGTACAAGGAGGAGAGAAAAAAAGAAGGGGAAAAAAAAACTAGAACAGTGGTTCTCAAACGTTTTAATTTAAGGACCGCTGGCGCTGACTGAGGGTGTTCAAATGGAACATCATGTACACTCTCAGAGTTACAGACCTGTAAGGGTCCGTTTGTAACCCCCTCAAGGAACCCTGTGAACAAGGGTGCCGATACTGTGGGTGCCTCGGGGCTAAAGCACCCAGGCGAATTGACGAGCACCCAGTAGGCGAGGGGGGGGGGGGGGGGGGGGGGGGGGGGGGGGGCGCAGCCGCTCGCTCGTACTCGCAGCACGCAGCCGCACGCTCGTACTCGCAGCGCGCTCCCATTTGTTTATGTTTTGCTGGTTCCAGACTTTGTCTTCACCTAGCAGGTAAATTAACCGAATTAAAGTTACAAAACCCCCCAAAAAAAGATAAATATCTGCCCAGAAACAGAAAATGTTTGCGCGCCCGCGCGAGTGCCAGGTAGCGCACCCAATAGAGCTGACAAATATCGGCGCCCCTGCCTGTGAGGGTCCCTGCCTGGACCGCTGAACTAGAAGACAAAAAAACTTAAAGGGATTTTTTTGCCCCACGGTTTTCTATGATGTTATGATTATCCTAGGATGAATGGTACAGTAGAAACATTTCATAACTCCATCACGGGATCCGCCACAGCTAAAAACGCTTGCCTATGGGCCTTGCGCTAGATCGCGTATTTTAATAGCTTTTTGGGGGGTTTTCGAGATTGAAATCTCAAAATTGAAATCTCGTCGGGCAAGACTTCCGGTGGGGCGCATTCAAGACAATGACGTTGCACAGTGTTCTGTCACTGTGAACGTCAGATCTCACCAAAAAAAAAAGCGATCTAGCGCAAGGCCCATGGATGGAGTAGGGTGACCACCCGTCCCGAAATTCGCGGGACAGTCCCGAAATTGGACCCTCTGTCCCGCGTCCCGCACAAGCAGAGCAATGTCCCGAAAATCAAAGATATGAAAAAAAACAAAAAAAACGATTTTGTTTTTGATAATAAATCGGTAAAATCAGGCAAAAATAAGAATTAAATAACATAACCCTAACCTAACCCTAATCTTAACCCTAAAACTGAAATAAAGAAACCAAAAACGAACCCAATCCGGCCAGAACCGCGCAAAAAAAATGTTTGCGCGCGCGAACGGGAGGTCCCGCGGAACGGGTACATCTGTCCCTCAATGGGTCTGTTTGAAGGTGGTCACCCTAGGATGGAGTTATGACATTTTTCTACTGTACCATTCATCCTGTAGGATATCATACTGTAACATCATAGAAAAGGTAAGAAAACCTTGGGGCAAAATTCCCCTTTAACAAAACAACAACTAGAAGACAAAACAAATCTGATGGCATAGACAGCATGTCATTGGAGTATATCCCAAGACCTTTCCCTTTCGTTCTCTTGGCGTAATACAAGCATTACGATGTCAGCATGACAGTGTCACTGTCTCCAGTGTTGAGAAAGTGTGTTGTGGTGTATTACATTAACCCTTTAAGACCTGAGGCCGATTCTAAAAATGTTTTCTAAATCCAAAACGTTTTTTTGAAAAAAATTATAAAAAATATTTTTTCACGATTTTTCAAAAATAGCAGATCTACAAGCTCATAGCGCGGCACTCGGTGCCGCGCTATGAGCTTGTATATCTGCTATTTTTGAATAGCCAAAGAAATCTAAAATGACACAGACGCGTCCCCGGTCTTAATGGGTTAACCACTTTGCTCAGCACCTAATAGTAATAGTGTTGCTGTATTGTATAGCACTCGGAGCTGCATTTCAAGTGCTGCATAAGTAAAGCTCATTATCATTATCACGCAACCCATTCAATCCGGGAACGCATCTGTGTCATTTGAGATATAACCATTATTTTATACTTTAGCAGATCTACAAGCTCATAGTGCGGATCTGCTATTTTTGAAAAATCTTGAACATTTGTGCAAATCTTTGAATACATATATTTTTTGAAGCAACAATTTTAACTCAAATCTTCTGGGGGTCCCTGGAACAACATATTTTGATGGGGGTCGACGGCCAAATACATATCATTTTGGGGGTCCTTGACATGAAAAAGTTTGACAACCACTCATATAGCAACATACATTTTTCAGAAAACTGTTAGGAAAACCGTTCGGATCACTCGGATTCGCTGGCAGTGGCTTGACATTTTTCTGAAAAACTCTGGCAGTTAAAGAATGCGTTAAAGCCTCTATTCGTGACTCCTCCTGCCTGCGTCGCGAAGTGTCCTTGAGCAAGACACTGAACCCCCAACTGCTGCTGATGAGCAGCTTGGTGCCTTGCATGGTTTCCTCCGCCATCCGTGAGTGAGTGAGCGTACGTGCGTACGTGCGTGCATGCGTGCGTGCGTGCGTGCGTGCCTTGTGAATGACAAATACATGGCAGAGCACTTTGGAGAAAGGCGCTGTATAAATGCAGACCATTTACCATTTACCAAAAGCTAAAGTGTTCTCTAAAAAGCTGATGACATCGACACTATGTCATTGGAATATATTTCCCAAACCATTCATTCTCTCGGCTTCTTTCCTCCTCTGTGTCTTGTGAGTGATTCACTCCTCATTTTGATACTAGCGTTACAATGTCAGCATGACAACGTCACTTTCTAAAATGTTGAGAGAAAGCATGGCGTAGCCTATAGACCAATTATTAGTTTACAAACATTGAGACTGGACGCACAGGTGAGTGTTTCATGTAACTAATTCCCAACAGATCCCCAAACCTGCTGTCTTGGGGTGCGCTGGTTTCAGTTCATTCAACCCCCTCTTGTGTGTTGGCTAGTGGGGTACGCCCTATGCGACACCTTCGCTGGACGGAGCATAATTTAGGCTTGACGGGCTGCAGCTGCGCAAGCCAAGCAGGTTCTGGTGCCGTGATCATAGAGCGCTCGCTCCGTTCTTGTGACAGCCACTGGAGGTGGGGTTTGGGGGATAACTGCTATGAATTGTTATTATTGTTTACACACAACAGAAACCAAGAAATATATATTTGAAGAGAGATAGATCACAGTAAAAATCCTAAGCATTCTTCCTCCATACTGGGAGAAAAACAGCATCTTAAAGTTTGATGGGATGCATTTTTACACGTGAGACTGTGACCACTTTTACATTGCATCTTACAGTATGAGCGGTGGGGTTCTTGTGCTGCCGACCTGCGCGCGCATACTGGTTCTTGTCAGTGTGACGTTGTCTGTTAATGCGTCTATATATTAATCACTTAAACCCTCTACACTTAGTAAACTAATAGCTCATGGGGACAGCTTTGTACTTTGGTCCGTTGTGTTTTTTTTCTCCCTATACACCAAATCAATGCATTATGAGCTTGTAGATCGGAAATAAATGCGAAAGTTCATGTGTTTAAGTGAATGACGTCTGTAGACATGTGTAGGACGAGTTGACTTTATCATTGTGTTGCATGCATCGTGTATAGGCTATGTCATAGAGCAGGGGTCTTCAACAGGGGGTCCGGGACCCTTAGGGGGTCCTCAGAGTCACTACAGGGGGGCCACCACATCTTTGTGTGATTGGATATATGTTTTTACATTAACCACTTGACCCTATTATCCCTATTCTGAAGAGAACTTAAACCAAAAATAGCAGATCTACAAGATCACAGCGCGAGGCGAGCTTGTAGATCAGCTTGTAGATGCAGCTATTTAAAAAATATATATAATATACAATACTCATGTAGTGGGGGTCCCTGCTTCATCTCTCTTTCAGCTATAGGGGGTCCTTGGGCTGAAAAACGTTGAAGACCCCTGCCATAGAGCCTACACAAGGCAAACAGCGTCAAATCACACAGTCATCTGTACTTATTTTGTATTTACTTTTTCATTTTTATCCCACGGTTTTTGTAACCCATTTTTTTTCCTGGGCACTACACTCCCTCTGCCAGCTCATGCCTCCTTCAATCGTCACCTGTATTTCTGTTTGTGTTTGTGTCTTGCGGTTCCCTTTGTTGTCTTTCTATCAGCCACGCTTTCGGAGCAAAGCCTTTTCATTTGTTTTACAAGCTAAAGCCCTTTCAAAATGGAAGTGAAACTAAACTGCTGTTTATTTACTAAAGTATATATCGTCTCTGACGGGGTGGAAACCTCACATGTCCAAGACTGTTACCTTTCAGCATTCAAATTCAAAAGCATCAAAAGCAGCAGATCTACAAGCTCGAAACGCGTCGCTTCGCGCCGCGTTGCGTTGCGAGCTTGTAGATCTGCTGCTTTTGATGCTTTTGTGTGACGCTTAGATGATCAAGTAGGGCGTTAAGTTACGGGAAAAAAACAACTCAAGTTATATGGAGATGTTAGGTTTCTGCCCGACCGCAACAATATAGAATACAAAGCTGCCTTTCACCCTTAATGTTACGCTTGTTTTTCCAATATCACAGATTTTACGGTGGCTTTCTATAGCCTGCAACTTTGAATATTTGATACCGCCGCTGTCCGCCGGTCTTGAATTTGAAGCTTTCGTTGGATAAATGTGATTTGGCCTGCAGGACACACTGCTACTGCTACTACACGCAACAATACGTCACCCGATGGGCAAAAACCTCCTATCTTGATATTTCACAATGTTTTACAATGTTTTATATTGTTTTTTTGGGGCGGTGTAACCGCCCTCTATAAGTGAGGTTTGGACACTGACCAATCCTGCACCGTGATTGGCCAATAGTCTACAACACAGTCTACAACCCTAACCCTTCCACAGTCAATGCAAATCTATACTTTTGCAGAGTCAGCCAATCACATTACAGCTAGTGTCATCACCACTAGCTGTAATGTGATTGGCTGACTTTGCAAATTCAGGACTGTGATTGGCTAGCGAAACACATGTGCAGCCCTATGAATAGCAGTATGGACTTTAAAAAAAGTCATTTATCCTTTTTTTAAGTGAGTCATGTTGTGATGACCACACACCGCCCACTTCACACTGGGTGTGATTTTTTAATGTATGTCCTACTTTGTCATACTACAGTGTCAAACACAAGCAGCAAAAATGCTCAACAAACTGACAACACGACAAACGCAATGTGACGCGTGCACGCTTGTAGATTATTTACTATTTTTTTTAAACATTTTGAAATTAACCAGTTCAATCCGGGAACACATCTCTGTCTAGATTTCTTTGGTTATTAAAAAATAGCAGATATACAAGCTCATAGCGTGGCACAGAGTGCAATGCTATGAGCTTGTAGATCTGCTATTTTTGAAGAATCTTGATTTTTTTTTTTGCAAATCTTTGAATATATATTTTTTTTCACTTTAAAAACTAAATTCAAAGATTTGCACACATTTTCACGATTGTCTTTTTTTTTCAAAAATAGCAGATCTACAAGCTCATAGCGCGGTACTCGGTGCCGCGCTATGAGCTTGTAGATCTGCTATTTTTGAATAGCCAGAGAAATAAAAAATGTGAAAGTGGTCAATTGTGTCCGTCCGTTTGAACAATATTGAACCCAATGAAAAGAGCTTGTGACTAAATAATAACGACATGGTATCCACTACCTGTGTATCCACTTAACTGCTTCTGTTTTCCATTTCCTGAAAAGGAACCGTTTTGGTGTCCACCTGACAGCGATGAATAGTAGGCATAATGTACATGCAGCGTTGCATCTGAACAGAATGGAACAACACTGCATGGTTGAATGGAACAATCACTCAGTGACACAGTTCAGCACTTTAACCTTGACGTCCCTATTTTGGTCATCTCATTATAGGGAGAAAACACCAGTACTGCACTTACTGTAAGTACCGCTTTGAGGTATTTTTCTTTTTTACTTTACGGGAGTATTTCCAATCTACTTCTACTCCACAAATATGGTTCTTTTACTCCACTGCAATTATTTGAAAACTTGAGTTACTAGTTAACTTTGTAGATTTTGATACAGCATACAGATACAGTAAACATACAGTAACAACTTCAGCCCTATACACATTTCGGCCATTTGAAAGTAGCCGATCTACAAGCTCACAAATGCGTGTGAGCTTGTAGATCTGCTATTTTCGAAAGATGTTTTTTGAAAACTGGTGAAATTCTGCACAATGAGTACTTATACCTTTGGTACTTTAAGTACATTTTGATACCAATACTTTTACACAAGTTAATTTTGAATTCCAGACTTTTACTTGTAACGGAGTATTTCTACTTTGCAGTAATGATACTTTTACTTAAGTAAGAAATGCGAGTACTTTTTCCACCACTGGATAATACTCCCACAACATGATGCGTTTTGGTGTAGGTGGTAAAAAAAAGAAAAAGGAGGGGACCAAGTATAGACCCCTGTAGTACCCCACTCAATGAAATATATAGGATTTAAGTGGTTGAATATTTCCTTGGCATCACGTTACCACAGCACCGCTCCACACAGTAACCTCTTGTGAAAAACAGCAGCTTCCAGGTTCACTAACACAAGCCCTGACGCCATGAAAGGGAAACAAACATGTCCTTATTGTCACTGCAAAGTATAAGCAAGGGATAATTAACAGTGAGACGGTCATTGTTGAGAAATAAAGCCTGACAGGGTGATTATACCCCGACGTGGGGCAGAGGGGTCTTTATCACCCGGAAGGGGCACACCACCGTTAATTACCCTGATTATTACTCGGCTACTTGGATAGAAATGAATACAAACAACGTACTGTTAACAACAAAAGCTTCCATCGCTTAGAGTAAGGAAAATAGTCTGTTGGATTATGCCAAAGTGCGTCCAGTGCAACATGGTCGGCTGGAAATCAATATTGTGTTACAGCATTGCCTGTTTCTCCCCTTAAATGTCCTCAAAAACATTCCTTAGTGTAATGTTTAGCTGTGAAATGACCTTGTGCGTTACATGCGGCTGACATGTTGAATACAGAAAAAAAACAAGCACAGCGGATGGATGGATGTGTGTGTGTGTGTGTGTGTGTGTGTGTGTGTGTGTGTGTGTGTGTGTGTGTGTGTGTGTGTGTGTGTGTGTGTGTGTGTGTGTGTGTGTGTGTGTGTGTGTGTGTGCGCATGTGTGGTGTGCGTGAGTGAGTGTGTGTACTTGCAACAACCAAATGTCCTCTAGTGTAAAGGATAGTAAATGATGGAATATCGTGTAAAGTGTGGACATTTTGCTGGTCCTCACTTTTCAAGAGGCTTTTTTAGGGTTAGGGGGGTTAGTGTACGGGCTTAGGGTTAGGGTTATAACCTCACATCCCAGGAGTGGAGCCAGATTGCAGGGCTGGCCACGCGAGATTTGGGGTTGGGTTAATGTTGGGCTAAAGGTTAAGGTAAGGCAAGGTAGCGGTGATAGGTTAGGGGTTCGGGAATGAATGTAGTCCATGGGAAAAGCGGTCAAAAGTCCTCCAAAACGACGGAAACGTGTGCAAAAGTGTGTGTGCATCACGCGCGTGCATGCCCTTGCCTATACCCTACCCTTAACATTAAACCCATGTCCTAAGGCTATAATAAATAGTCCCAGGAAAAAAAAAGAGCTAAATGCCCTCACTTTCCAGGACTTTGCACATCTCTCCACTATCCTTGAGGAGTACATAATGCAGTGCGGTACACACGCGCACGCAACGTGCACGGCCGCGTGCGTGCGTGAGCGTTTTCACACATTCTAAAGGTTGAAGGAGGAAGCACAGTCTCCTTCGGGAGGAGCACACGACACGTGTCGCACGAGCCCAGAGCCGCTTCCTCCTCCTCTGCCTGCCTGAAGAATCCTACATAATCCTTGATTTGTGCTCAAGGATTATTATACCGAAAAACAGCCGATCAACAAGCGCTACGACGCATCGCAGAGCGATGCGTCGTAGCGCTTGTAGATCGGCGAGGGTGATGCAACTTTGATGATGGAGAGGGCTACTATATTTCCTCACTCACTCCAGAGGGCCATATTGCGTATACTGTCGGGCAGACACCTCTTATCTCCGTATTTTAACTTGTTTTGTAAATTAATACCGTACCTCGCCATTCTATGTCACACAAAAATAGCAAATAGCTGATCTACAAGCTCAAAACGTTTTAAGCTTGTAGATCTGCTAGTGTTGCTATTTTTTAACTCATTTTCTGCCAATAACACATACTGTATATGCGTTCTTTAGAATCCATCACTTGCCTCTAGAAGATCTAGACTCCTATCCACTTCCTTGTTAACTTAAAACTTAAAAATTCTGTATCTCGGCTCCTGAGTACTTTTTTAATTTCAATGAAAAATCTCTGGCAGACAACTGCAAAAAATCTGAAATAACTCAGGCAGGTTAAGTGTTAATAGGAATCCTGATTAATTTTTTTGCTATTTTTAATTTCAAATGCATTTAGTTATACTTATGTTAACTTCATGAACTTAAATATAAATACATTGGACATAAAATAGACAATAGATGTATTTTATACTAGTCATTAAGCTACTAATAAAGCGGGTCATGTTTGCATGTTTGGAATTGTAACAGCTGAAATCAATATTATATCAGTATTCCGATATTAACCTGCGGGCCACATTAAGTGAAGGTGGGGGCCGCATGTGGCCCCCGGGCCGCCAGTTGCCCATGTATGATATAACGGGTCTCTAACGCTGCATAACCAACGCAGGGGTGGCAGGCTGGAGCCGACTTCACACCACATCTGGCTCTGCCCCCGCTCGCAGAGGGCGAGGGCGACACGTCTGTCATCCTTCTCTCAAAGCCCACAAACGCTTTGGAGAGCGACAGGCTCCCCCCGATCGTGAATAATATGATTGAAAAGGTTGCCCGCCCCCTTGTGTATTTCTTTCTGATTTTCCGGGAGGCTTTTATTTTCTTATATTTTTTCACCTGTGGCGTGTCCTGTCAGATAATTCTCAGGATGTGGGTGCCTGGTGGTGAAGGGAGAGTCAGGAACCCTGTCTTTTTATTTTGTTTTTTTTTAACCCATTAATACCTGGAACGCATCTGTGTCACTTTAGATTTCTTTGGCTATTCAAAAAATAGCAGATATACAAGCTCATAGCGCGGCACCGAGTGCCGCACTATGAGCTTGTAGATCTGCTATTTTTGAAAAATCGTGAAAAAATATTTTTTACATTCTTTTTGAAAAACTGTTAGGATTTTGATTTTTTTTTAAGAATCGGCTTCAGGTCTCAAAGGGTTAAGGTGTGAGTGTGAGCCCACGGGAACCTGTCAAATACGGCTGCATGCACACACAGTGGTGAATGGTTTTGGCATCGACACTGCAGCGCACGGATGCACAATAGATGGATAGATAGACCTTTGATGATGAAGTCGATCGCCGGATGCAGCACGGCAGTTTAAAGTACAGGTACTAGGGTACGAGAAATACTGTGGGATAGAGCAGTGGAAGCGACACAAAACTATAGTCAGCAGAAGAACATCACAGAGACACACACACACACACACACACACACACACACACACACACACACACACACACACACACACACACACACACACACACACACACACACACACACACACACACACACACACACACACACACACACACACACACACACACACACACACACACACAGACCATCAACAATAGTCACATTGCAAACACGCCAAGGATGCGTAGTGACAAATGTAAATTGGGGCCTGCAGTCAAAAGGTTGGCTTTTTTCATGACTAATCAGGAAGGAAAATGTCCTAGTCCTCCCGATAAATAACATAATTGAGTCTGATTTATAATCACCCTAATCGTCGCTAGAGCTGAATAATTCTCCAAATGGAGATTTTTGAGAGTTTGAATTGCATCGGCTGTTTTTGCTATCTATTGTACAACGAATGAAGTACACTATGCATGGGGCTTAATTGGTTAACCCATTGAGACCTGAAGCCGATTCTACATGTCTCCTAAATCTCAACAGTATTCTGAAAAACGTATGTTTCTATATCAGTGGTGCTCAATCTTTTTCATGTCAAGGACCCCCAAAAGTATATGTATTTGGCCACGGACCCCCATCAAAATATTTTGTTCCAGGGACCCCCAGAAGCAAAGATTTGAGTTACAAATGTTCGCTTTAAAAAAATATATATTCAAAGATTTGCACACATTTTCACGATTTTTCAAAAATAGCAGATATACAAGCTCATAGCGCGGCACTCGGTGCCGCGCTACGAGCTTGTATATCTGCTATTTTTGAATAGCCCAAAGTGCAAAATAATACTTTTTAGCTCAAATCTAAAAATGACACAGTTCCAGGTCTTAATGGGTTAAACGTGCATAATACAGTATCTGGTTGAAATACATATAACTCCTCATTTTCTCTACAATACATAATGCTAAAAAACGAAAGGACTGCAGTGTCAATTCCTTTCCTTCAGCCCCGCTGTCAGCTAGTGGCTTCTTCCTTCCACGGTGGCACACACACACCTTCACCAAACACCTGCACACAAAGTCACATTGCTGCAGCAGAGCAGAGAGGCCCAGAGCTGGCCCTGGTGTGTGAGACTCTGACACATGAAAAATGTTATGATAGAGCTCCATGTTACCACGTCTGCCCACAAGAACAGAGAGGGGGGGGGGGGCAGCACACGCACACAGACGCGCGCGCGCGCACACACACACACACACACACACACACACACAGTGGTGTAAAGTAACTAAGTACATTTACTCAAATACTGTACTTAAGTAGGATTAGGACTGAAGGACTGGATTATTCCCAATTTTCAGTACTTTTACTTCTACTCCACGACATCTCAGAGGCAAATATTGTATTTTTACTCCACTACAATTAGATTATTATTACAAAACATGCATTAACCACTTCAGCCTTGTATACATTTCGGCCATTTGAAAAAAGCCGATCTACAAGCTCACAATGCGTTGCGATGCGACGCATTGTGAGCTTGTAGATCTGGGACATTCTGTATAATGAGTACTTTTACTTTCGGTACTTTGAGTACATTTTTTATTCCGGACTTTTACTTGTAACATAGTATTTCAGCATTGCAGTATTGATACTTTTACTTCAGTAAAACATTTGAGTACTTTTTCCACCACTGCACACACACACACACGCGTGTGCACGCGCGCGCACGCACACACACGTGCGGCCAGAGTTGCTTTCCTGTGAGGTAAGCCTGTCCACACACATAAACGCGCACACACATACATGCTCACATTTGCATAAATAAACTTGTGCATGCATGCGCATACAGTACACACACACACACACACACACACACACACACACACACACACACACACACACACACACACACACACACACACACACACACACACACACACACACACACACACACACACACACACACAACCTCCCCCCCTGCCTATACCTTTTCACTCACATCTAAGAGAGTCTCAATAGCTGACGCGTACATTACATGACAGTACAGGGTAGAGCACAGCCCAGTACATTGACAAGGAGGTGATGAGGAGTATAGGACTTTGTGCAGTGGAGCAAGGAGTAACACTGTGCAGCTCAGTGTCAGCAAGACCAAGGAGTCGCTGGTATAGGCTTCCAGAGGAGGAGAGACTCAGCCCCCCCCCCCCCCCCCCCCCCCGACCCCTGTCACCAATTGGGGGACGGATGTGGAGTTGGTTCAGTCCTATAATATCTCTGGGGACACTTTTTGGGGTTCACCCCTATGACATCTTTTTTTTTTTTTTTTCTTCTTTTTTCATTCGCAGCACCTGGTGTACTTTTAGCATCTTATAGGCTATTCATGGCATATTTTACTATTTTGCCATTTAGACAGTATGATAGGCAGGGGCGTCACGGCCATTCACTGTGCGTACGACGCGAAACCCTCACTCTCACAGATCTGTGATTTCATACCCCCCACTTTTTGAAAAAATAAAAAAAATATATATATATTTTTTATAATAAATCGGTAAAATCAAGCAAAAATAAGAATTAAATAACCTAACCCTAAAACCGAAATGAAGTAACCAAAACACGAAAAAAACGAACAAAATCCGCTGATATTTGATATTTTGACAAAATCCTATCCAACGATAACACGATAATATTCTAAGCCTTGGGTCTGAGAGGCTAAATCTAATCAAATGGTGGTCCGTAGCTCAAATGCCGAATAAATGAATGGTCCTTGATTTGAAAAAGGTTGAAAACGACTGGTATAACATCATGTTCTGCCACTTCTATGAAATGCCGCCTCTGCCTGCAGATCAGGCATGCTGGCGCGGGGCAGATAGCAGCAACACTCTGGCTGAAGCCATACTGGGGGAGGGAGGAGGCACTGGCAGCCATCATTATAAAATCCTACCGCAACTTTCTTTTGCCGTTTTGCTTCTACTGACTCATCATCGGACACGGCCTCTAACCCATTAAGACCTGAAGCCGATTCTACAAAAAAAGTATGTTTCTATATCAGTGGTTCTCAAACATTTTCATGTCAAACACCCCAAAATGAATATGTATTTGGCCACCGACCCATATCTCAAAATATTTAGTTCCAGGAACCCCCCAGAAGAAAGGAATAGAGTTAAAAATGTTCGCTTTAAACAATATATATTCAAAGATTTGCACACATTTTCACGATTTTTCAAAAATAGCAGATCTACAAGCTCATAGCGCGGCACTCGGTGCCGCGCTATGAGCTTGTATATCTGCTGTTTTTGAATAGCCAGAGTGTAAAATAATGCTTTTTAGCTCAAATGAAAAAGTGACACAGATGCGTTCCAGGTCTTAATGGGCTAATGTCAGTTGCTGACATTACTTGTTCTCTTAAGAAACTGAACTGTATTTTCCCTTTCATCTAGCCTCCCACATCTGCTGACAGCTAATGTTAGGAGGAGAGCGTTTGCCGGTCTCCATGGGGGGGGGGAAAGAGACGTAGGATGTACACAAATGCGTCATTACTTTCCCTCCCGAGATGTGTCACGAGGAAAACTTGAGAGAATATCCATCTATAGTACAAAGAAAATAACTTTGTACTAGACCTTTAAACTGATATGAAATAATTGTACAAGTGATGTTGTTGGTGAATTCAAAATATTATCAAAGTACTCTGTGGCAACCCCCAGAAGCAAAGACTTGAGTTGAAAATGTTTGATTTGCACAAATTTTCACGATTTTTCAAAACTAGCAGATCTGCAAGCTAATAGTGCCGCACTCGGTGGCACTCTATGAGCTTGTATATCTGGTATTTTTGAATAGCCAAAGTATAAAATAATGGTTGAAGTGGTTACACAGATGCATTCCCGGTTTTACCCTAGACTGGCGTCCCACTTTGAGAAACGCTCTGGAGCGGACATTGAAAACAAACTGGCCTGGAGCACCAACAATGACAATACAGTTATCTCATCTTCCTATCTATAGCTTTCCTTTCAAGGAGTTTAATATGCATTATAGACTATGGACCTCAATTTGATATGAGTTGTTTTAATCTCAAGGACACGTATCTACACTGTCAAATCCTCAGCGTTAATTTAACTCTGAGAGTATACAAATGCAACTGAATTGAATCTTACGGGTCCTGGAGTTACTATACAGACCTGTACAGGTTAATTTGGTTCCTTACTATCAATCATTTAGATCGCCTCCTAACAGTTTGTTTTTTAAAACGTATGTTGCTATATCAGTGGTTCTCAAACTTTTTCCTGTCAAGGACCCCCAAAATGATATGTATTTGGCCGCGGACCCCCATCGCAAAATATTTTGTTCCAGGGACCCCCAGAAGCAAAGATTTGAGTTACACATTTTCGCTTTAAAAAATATATATATATAAAGATTTGCACACATTGTCAACAGTTTTCTAAAATTGCACATCTAGCACTCGGTGCCGTGCTATGAGCTTGTATAACTGCTATTTTTGAATAGCCAAGGAAATCTAAAATGACACAGACGCAGTTCCCGGCCTTATAATGGACTCAGGAGAGATTGGTAGCAGACTTTTCTTCCTCTGGAAGCATTGACCTTTAAATGTCTAGTAACAAACTTTTATAGTTTTATCTGATCGTAATGGCAAGTATCCCTTTTTTTTGGTTTTTTTTTTAGCTGCTGATGTTGGGGCTTCAATATCAGCAGAGACAGAGGGATGCTTTCCAACTCGACAAGCTGGTCAAGAAAGCCAGGCTGTCATTTGGAATATGGCTGGACCCCCCCCCCCCCCCCTCACTGAACACCATGGTGGAGAGAGACAAATAAGGGGGCCAAAAGCTCCTCCAAATCGCGGACAATGCCAATGCCTTCGCACAGGGGGGATATACTGACACAGCAAGCCAAGCTCTTTCAGCAAACGGTTCATCTTGATGAGTCACAGAGCATTTTAGGCGCCCCTTTCATTCCGGGGCTGCCATCCGGTATTATAACCCATTAAGACCGGAAACGCATCTGTGTCACTTCTTGATTTGAGCTAAAAAAGCATTATTTTTACACTTTGGGCTATTCAAAAATAGCAGATCTACAGTACAAGCGCGGCACCGAGTGCCGCGCTACGAGCTTGTAGATCTGCTATTTTTGAAAAATCTTGAAAATGTGTGCAAATCTTTGAATATATATATTTTTCAAAGCCAACATTTTTAACTCACATTTTTGCTTCTGGGGGTCCCAAAAAAACATAATTTTGGGGGTCCTTGACATGAAAAAGATTGAGCACCACTGATATAGAAACATACGTTTTAACACATTGGCTGCCAGAATTATTTATTTATTTTCTACAGTAGACTGCCAGACTTTTTCAATGAAAAAATAAAAGTACTCAGGAGCCGAGATACAGAATTTTTAAGTTTTAAGTTAACAAGGAAGTGGATGGGCTTCTAAATCTTCGAAAAATCATATGTCCTTGGTCTTTGGGTCAAATAAAAAAAAATATATATATATATATATATTTTTTTTTTTTTTAAAGAACGCAGATCTGCGTTCTTGGCAGCCTGCGTTCTAAGGACTCAAAAGAACGCAGATCTGCGTTTTTGGCAGCCAATGTGTTAAGATATACTGTTGATATTTAGGAGACATGTAGAATCGGCTTCAGGTCTTAATGGGATAATGAGCGTTGGGAGCGCCAGGGCTCCCTATAAATGGCTTGATAGATGTGATTTGGGGATGTAGCTGTATGCAGTGACATAAATACATACTGTATATGCAGTTTACCGCACGTTATATACAATCGTTTTTGTGTGGTTCAACTAATGAACTATGACAAGAAACTGTGGGGACGCGCGGTTAGATGACTAATGGAGTAGTGTGTTGACCACATAATTAAAGTGGACCCCCGGTTTGCCTACTTTTCCTCCACTCTGCCATTGCCTGGCATTGCCTGGCCATTGCCTGGCCCTCTATAGTACTAGTCCAGTGATTCACAACCTGTGTATTTATTTGGGTTCTTAACCCATTAATGGATGAATCTCTCATTTGACGCATGTCATTTTAGATTTCTTTGGCTATTCAAAAATAGCTGATCTACAAGCTCATAGTGTGGCACAGAGTGCCGCTCTATGAGCTTGTAGATCTGCTATTTTTTAAACATCGTGAAAATGTGTGCAAATATTTGATTATATATCTTTTTTTAAAGCGAACATTTGTAACTCAAATCTTTGCCTGTGGAGGTCCCTGGAACTAAATATTTAACAAATGTTTAAAAAATACATATTCAAAGGTTTGCACAAAATGTTCACGATTTTTCAAAAATAGCAGATCTACAAGATTGTAGCGAGGCACTCGGTGCCACGCTACGAGCTTGCAGATCTGCTATTTTCGAATAGCCAAAGTATAAAATAATGCTTATAGCTAAAATCTAAAATGACACAGATTGAATGGGTTAAAAACCTTGAAAGCTTGAGTTTTCATAGTGGTACCAAATAAATAAGAACTTTAAAAAGTATACCACGTTCCACACCGGAACACAACCGATCGATTGATGATTAAAATAAAACACGCTCTGAAAATGCACGCGGCAGGCACCTGCTGTCACGTATACAGAATGTAGCTCAGGGGTGATGCAACTTTGATGATGGAGAGGGCCACTATACTTCCACACTCACTCCAGAGGGCCTCTTTGGATATACTGTATCTCCGAATTTTAACTTTTTTTGCCGTTCTTATGCGCCGCGTTTTGAATTGGAATCCTGAATATTTTTGATTTGGAATCCTGAAGAGTAACATTTTTATTTAATTTCAAATGCATTTAGTTATACTTATGTTAACTTTACAAACTTAAATACGAATACATTGGACATAAAAAAGACAATAGAATTTTTATACTAGTCATTAAGCTACTAATTAAAGCGGGTAATAATATAATAATATATCAGTATTCCCATATTAACCTGCGGGGCCACATTAAGTGAAGGTGGGGGCCGCGAGTGGCCCCCGGGCTGCCAGTTGCACATGTATGGTATACAGAATGTAGATCAAAGTGGTTTACCAGGAGCCCTCCGGGACAGACACCAGTGAAAAACCAAGGAGACAAGAGAACGACGCAACAAAGACACAGCATTAACAAATTAAAGCTGTGCTATTAACCCATTAAGACCGGGAACGCATCCGTGTCATTTTTAGATCTCTTTGGGCCATTCAAAACTAGCAGATCTACAAGCTCATGGCACGGCACCAAGTGCCGCGCCATGAGCTTGTAGATCTGCTAGTTTGGAAAAAAATTGCAACTTATTGTGCAAATCTTTGAATATATATAATTTTTTTCTTTAAGCGAACATTTGTAACTCAAATCTTTGCTTCTGGGGGTCCCTGGAACTAAGTATTTTGAGATGGGGGGTCCACGGCCAAATGCATATCATTTTTGGGGTCCTTAACAGGAAAAAGTTTGAGAACCACTGATATAGAAACATATGTTTTTTTCAGAAAACTGAAGCCCAGAAGCAAAGATTTGAGTTACAAATGTATATGTTCAAAGATTTGCACACATTTTCATGAATTTTCAAAACAAATAGCAGATCTACAAGCTCATAGCGTGGCACTCGGTGCGGCGCTATGAGCTTGTAGAGCTGCTATTTTTTTTAATAGCCAAAGAAATCTATAAAATGACACAGATGCGTTCCCGGTCTTAATGCATTAATCTGAAACACAATGACGCTACTACTGTACGTGACAACGGGGTGATTGAAGAATTACAGACGAACATGGCGGGAGCGGCCGCTTTGCGGCGGCTTACATGCTCGACTACAGTAGGATATCACATGAAACAAAGGCAGGCACGATGTGTACACACACAGGCGGCTTTAGTTAAGACAGTATGTACGTTTCCCCAGTGGTTCAGTGAATCAATTGATCTTATAGGGCTAGCGGTTCTTTTCCATGGATCAGGGCCTATACATTTTTATCCCACGATTTTGCAACCCCATTTTTTTCACCCAGTGCCCAATTGTCTAAGTCATTCTGGGTGCTACACTCCCTCTGCCAGCCTAGGGAGAGCCCAGAGCCCAGAGCTCATGCCTCCTTCAATGCATGAGAGCTAACACGCCTTCTTATCACCTGACAGAGGGGAGTTTCCCCCGGTAGGAGGTATCGCGTGGAAGGAATAAAACACGTTGTTCCAACCAGTTCCTCTCCCCTCCATCAGGCGCCCCGGCTGACCAGGGGGAGGCAGTATAGAGACCAGGATTGCTGCATGCTTTTGTGAGGGTATTACCTACCCTAGGGCATCCGTTCTCAAAGTGGGGTCCGGGGACCCCCAGGGGTACTTGGGGATTCCAGGGGGTCCCCAGCTAAATGATGGATAGGAACCAAATGGACCCTTATGGGTCTGTAACTCTGAGAGTACAAATGGAACCAAATGAGAGTACAAATGGAACCATTTGTACACTCTCAGATTTAAATTAACATTGGTTTTACAATGTGAATTGGGGTCCCAGAGGTATAAATGCCATTAAATGGGGGTCCGTAGCCTAATGCATGTCAAACTGGGGGTCCTTGAAATTAAAATGGTTGAGAATCACTGCTAGAGAGCCGTAAAAATCTTATCTTATGGGGGTCCCTGGCTTATCTTTTCGAATGGGGGTCCGCGGCTAATATTAAAGTGTCAATATGGGGGTCCTTGAAATGAAAAAGTTTGAGAACCACTGCCCTAGGGGACACAGGGAGAACATGCAAACTCCACACAGAAAGGGCCTTTCACCAGCCCCACCTAGGCGTATGGGCACTGATGACGTGGAGGAGAGAACACGCCCCCCCAGCGCCCACAGCGTCGACCGGTGGGAATCGAACCCAGGACCTTCTAGAGCTGTGAGGCGACAGCGCTATACCGACTGCGCCACCACGCCCCCCGATCAGGGCCTATACTTGAAGAAGGCCTTCTTCAAAGCCCACCCATTCTAGACCACACTTTACATTAGCATTTTCAAAGCGCGTTTTATTTTTCATGATCGATCAGACGATTGCGTTCCCGGCTTGGATCGATGTAACTATGAACGTAGTGTACTTCAAAAATACTCTAAAGGGTTCTCATCTAAGCAGATCTGACGCAGCCTATACAGTACTTGAACACATGCCAACATTATTCACAGAGACAACGGACGTCAATATTTTGATGCATTGCAAATGACGGTGATGGCAGCAGGATTAAAAAACGAGTTCATATTGTTGATGAGATTCTAAACTATTAGGACACATCTGAAATGATGTGTTTGCTACGTGAATAGTGATGGTGTCTCTGACAGAGTACAGCCATCCAGTTATTATTTACCACATTGCTGTAATCCAGAACCTTGTGGACAGTGTGTGCGTGCGTGCGTGCGTGTGTGTGTGTGTGTGTGTGTGTGTGTGCGTGCGTGTGTGTGTGTGTGTGTGTGCGTGCGTGCGCGCACGCTTGTATTACTATGTTTGTGAGAACCAAACATTCCCGCAAGAATTGTGAGGGGTCCATTTTCCTGCTGGTCCTCACAACTAGGGCTGTCACGATTACAAATTTAAGTTGACAAAAAAATCTGTTTGCCTTTTAGGCTTCGTGACCAATAAATTGCACAGGGCAGATCTGACAAATAAATATTATTGAATATAAAGAAATTATTGACATATTTAATAATTTTTTACATGTAAAATAGCAGAAAAAGCTGATCTTCAAGCTTACAACGCGTCACGCGTTGTAAGCTTGCAGATCAGCTATTTCTGCAATTTTTTATATTTTTCAACGTAGAAACGATTATGCAAAAATAATTGTGATTATCTCAAATAATTGCGATTAGACGATTATGCAATAATTGTGACGGGCCTACAACCAAAATTGTTGTTTTATGGTTAACCCAGTCAATCCCGGAACGCATCTGTCATTTTAGATTTTAGCTAGAGCCTTTATGTTATACTTTGGCTATTCAAAAATAGCAGATATACATACATGAATATATATATATTTTAAAGCGAAAATTTGTAACTCATATCTTGCTTCTGGGGGGTCCCTGGAGCAAGATAATTTGAGATGGGGGTCCGCGACCAAATACATTTTGGGGGTCCTTGACATGAAAAGGTTTGAGAACCACTGATATTACATTTGCAGATGAGTTATTTGTAGATGCGTTCCCGCCAGGGGCGTCACAGGCTCTCAGAAGGTGGGGGGGATGGACTTTCGGTGGACTATACCTCTGACTTTACACTTTGGCTATTCAAAAATAGCAGATCTACAAGCTTGTAGATCTGCTATTTTTGAAAAAGCGTGAAAAACATTTGTAACTGTCAAATGTAAACAAATTCTGTATTTTCAAAATTGTGTGTTTTTTTGGAGGATTTTGTTAGTTTTTTTTTCGTGTTTTGGTTACTTTATTTCGGGTTAGGTTATTTAATTCTTATTTTTGCCTGATTTTACCGATTTATTATAAAAAAATGTAAATATTTGTTTTATTTTTTCAAAAAGTGGGGGGTATGAAATCATGGATCTGTGAGAGTGAGGGTGTCGCGTCGTACGCACAGTGAATGGCCGTGAATGGCCTTTTTTTTGGGACGGCGCTCCTCACTGGCATGGTGCGTCTGTATACAACAGCAGTGACAACACAACGTGTGTGTGTGTGTGGGGAGGAATCAATTGGCATAATGACTCAATTGGGGAGAAAACGGGGTAAAAAACAACAACACCACAAATTGAGTTAGACAATTAGGAAAAGAGTCAGGCTGGGGTCAGGGTTAGGCCTGGTTTATACGCCCGTGTCATGCACCGAAAATAGCCGGTCTTGTTTGTCATTATTGACAAATTGGCATTAATGAAATTGTCTAGACTATAACGTTGATGTCCTCACAAGTATAGAAATGCTAATGTGTTTGTGTGTGCGTGTGCGTGTCTGTGTGTGAGTGCGTGTGTTAATGAGTAAATGCCTGAACTAACGCGGTCCAGAACACAATCAAACCTGATGAGCCTTATCAACATCACGTCAATGACTCGCTCATCTACAGCCTCATTTCCAAAAAAAAAAAAAGATTGAAATTACTGCTTCATAATTGAAAATAGAGCATTCGTTCTTAATCGTTCTTTTTTGTGCTTTTTTGTTTTTTTTCCCTTTCAGTTTTTTTTGTCCTGGGAGATAGATTATAGGGGGGGGTCGGTTTTGGTCCAATTTGAATAATGAAAATCTCCCAACACGAATTGAAAGCAAAATTAACCCTATAAACTCCCAATGCAGACCTTGCTAGGATGCAACTTATGAAAGACAGACTAATTTTAATTTCAAAAGACGGAACACCAAAGCTGGACGGGCAAACTCTCTCATCGCCCGACAATTGTGGAAGAATGCGGAAGAAATGCTATTTTCACAGGCCGCTGTCAAATCTGTCATTTAACTCTGATAGTGTCTAAATGTAGGCATTTATCAAATGGATGAATTAACACTGAGGATTTGACTGTGCACAGCCCCATTAACCCATTTAGACCGGGAAAGAACCTGTCATTTTTAGATTTCTTTGGCTATTAAAAAATAGCAGATCTACAAGCTCATAGCGCGGCACCGAGTGCCGCGCTACGAGCTTGTAGATCTGCTATTTTTGAATTTTTGTTTTTTTCAAATCTTTCAATATATACATATATTTTTAAACCAAACATTTGTAACTCAAATCTTTGCTTCTGGGGATTCTACAAATGTCTTCTAAATCCTAACAGTTTTCTGGAAAACGTATGTTGCTTTAATATCAGTGGTGCTCAATTTTTTTTATGTCAAGGACCCGCAAAATGATATGAATTTGTCTGCTGACCCGCATCTCAAAATATTTTTGTTCCAGGGACCCCCCAGAAGCAAAGATTTGAGTTACAAATGTTCCCTTTAAAAAATATGTATAATCAAATATTTACACAAAATGGTCAAGACTTTTTAAAAATAGCAGATCTACAAGCTCATAGCGCGGCACTCGGTGCCGCGCTATGAGCTTGTGTATCTGCTACTTTTGAATAGCCCAAAGAAATCTTAAAAAAATGATGGATGAAGTGGTTACACACAGATGCGTTCCCGGTTCGAATGGGTTAAAAATAGCATCAAGGTAACTATCTTCATCAGACATCAGACAAATCTCTCCTCTATCTTCGCTTAATCTATGCCGCCTTCCTTTTTTCGTCTTCCCCTCCTCCTTCCCCGCCCCTCGCGTCTCACACTCGCGGCTCCGGCGCAAACACACACACACACACACACACACACACACACACACACGTTTGCCTCCGTAACAGGTGTTAAGTCGTTACCCGTTTCATAACGAAGGGGATTTCACATTGTGAAAGTGGAGAGCGAGAGAGAGGCTGGAACTACAGCTGCTCTATTTTTATACAATCTTGGTGTTTCGCCAATTATTTTGGGGCCCACTTGCGATATCCTCGCGGACCACCATGGGGGGCCCGGCACCACAGGTTGAGCACCACTTGCAGTACATTAAACTGCGGGTGCTAGCTTCCTCTAACTGGCACCGAGCACGCTGTAAATCCAACCGAGACGCCTCAGTGTGTGACGCAATGCATGCTGGGAGAGAGCTGTAAATGTCCCCGCGTAAATCTCCCCCACGTTCTCGGGAGGAACGAGGAGAAGGAGGAGGCGGCGGAGGAGAAAGTGACTGACTGACTGACTGCGTGACAGAGGGACGTTTAACAAAATGCGCGCTCCTTCTTCACACAGGGGTCTTCCCTTCCTGTCACCCCATTTCCTGAAGATCGGGGGAGCCGTGGCACGGTGGCGTGAATGGGGTGACGGGGCTGGCGTGTGGCGCAGCGACTATAACCGGCGTTTCTTATAAACGTCCCCCATTTCCTCTCCTTAATAACCACTTATGCTGTCATTTCCTGTCCCATCCATCACGTGAGGGACCCCCCCCCCCACACACACACACACCTCTCTTTCATCCTGTCTTCTTGTTCCTTCCCTCTATATATTTCTTCCCTCCAGCTGCATCCCCGCTGCAAGATCCGCATTCCTAAAACATGCCTCGAGTATTACGCCGCGTGCCTGCGTACGTACGTGTGTAGCTGTGTGTGTGTGTGTGTGCGCGTGTGTGTGTGTGTGTTTGTATTACTATACTTGTGAGGACCAAACGTGCCCCCAAGTATAGTAGAATTTGAGGAATAGACGTTGTGAGGACCATTTTCCTGGTCCTCGTGAGAAAAAAATGGTTGTTTTATGGTTGAAATCATTTTTAGAGATACGTTTACAATTAGAAAAATATTCAGGTTGGGGTTAGGTTTAGGATTAGATATTTAGAGGTTAGTTTTAGGGAGTTGGGGTTAGATTTTCCCCAATTTTATACTTAGTTGTGCGGCGATGTCAAACACCGGAAAATAGCCGATCTACAAGCTCACAACGTGTCGCAGCGCGACACGTTGTGAGCTTGTAGATCTGCTATTTTTCGGCTTTAGAGTTGCGGTTAAAAATGCCCCCAAAAAAATCATAAATCAATCATAAAATCGGCTTCCTAAAATGTTGATGTCCTCACAAGTATAGTAATACAAACGTGTGTGTGTGTGTGTGTGTGTGTGTGTGTGTGTGTGTGTGTGCGTGCGTGTGCACGCATGCTGTTTGCTGGCCTGTGCAAGCATATGTGCTTGTTTGCCGTCGTCGTTTGTGTGCACCACGCGTGCTGTGTGCATATGCATCTGCATATGTACCATGTGCACGTTTGTGCACTACTAACGCATGCGCGTGTGTGTGTGTGTGTGTGTGTGCTCACGACATGTACCCGCGGGTCTCTTGCTGAATGTATTTTGTAAAGGTATGTGTGTGTGTGTGCGTGCGTGCAGTGCATGCGTGACTGTGTACTCTGTGTGCAGCCATGTGAGTCTGTGTGGTGCACTGACTACACCACACCAGCGAGCTACAGGAACCCAGACTCACATTCACCAAAAAAACAAGCCCTGGGCTTTTTGGCCGACCAAGCTTGCAGGCTTGCTTGCGTGTGTGCACGTGCACGTGCACCTGTTTGATAGGCTCTGTGTGCAAGAGGTGTGTAACCACCTCTCTCTCTCTCTCTCTCTCTCGCGCTCTGTCACGCTGCCTCTGGTGTACATCGCTGTGTGATTTCATCTGTGCATAGTATGTGTGTGTCAGTCCGTCTGTCCCTCTGTACTGCATGTACGCCTGCTTTATTCTACTGTGTATATATAGTAGTGTTGATGCATGCTGAAAATAGCAGATCTGCAAGCTCACAACGCGTCGGCGTTGTGAGCTTGTAGATCGGCTATTTTCAGCATGCAACCAAGTGTAAAATCAGCCATTACGACGCCATCAAGGCACCACCAAAATACATTTTAGTCGACTATAATCTTATGATATTCAGTCGACTAAAACTAGACAAAAACTAAAACATTTCAGATGACTAAAATATGACTAAAACTAAATGGAATTCTATTCAAAAGACTATGACTAAAACTAGATCAAAATTTGCTGTCAAAATCAACACTGATATATATATTATGTCTGTGTTTCTGCATGTACAGTGCCGTATGGATGGACTGTATTCTTTGGCTAACTAAAGCCTGATTTATAGCCTGATTTGTACAAAAAGATAGCAGATCTACAAGATCTACAAGCTCAGAACGTTGCGATGCAATGCAACACATTCATGACTTTTATTTCTATGCACTCACTCACATTATTGTATATGTAGATTAGTCATATTATGCACTTTATGCTTCTCCTCTCTCTATGAGATGACTATCTATCCTTTTAACTGCAATGATGAGCCTAGTGCACAACCAAGAATTTCACCCGCCTTACGTGTAATGTGATGTGACAATAAAGATTGATTATGATTCTGAGCTTGTAGATCTGCTATTGTTTGTCACAATGAAGCAGAGTATATAAATGAAGCATAACCAGAGTAGTTCAACCAAAACATGACTTATTTTTGATCAATTACACACCCCATGAAGCCTCGAATTCATGGAGATTGTTTTGTTTTTGTCGCTTTCCTGAGCCAATAATTTGATGAGCGGGTCAGCGGTCAATAGGAGACTCAGTAGGAGACTGTTTGACTCCGTCGGTCATCAAATGATTGGCTTAGGAATGAATGCGACAAAAACAAAAAACCTCCATGAATCCAAAGCTTCCTGTGGTGTGTAATTGATAGAAAACAAGTCATTTTAAGGGTGAACTACTCCTTTAAGTCTTGGCCGGAGTATTGATCGTAAAGTCAGTAAGAAGACTCTGAAGACTCTTGCAGTGGCCCTCATACAAGGTCATTACGATTATGCATGTACTTCGTGGTATCACAACACCACCAAGGCCTTAAAAACAAGGCTCCAAACATCCCAAAACAAACTTGTAAGGCTACTTCTTGGCCTCAACTACAAAATCCATCTAACCCCTGATCATTTTGATAGGATTGGATGGCTTAGGGTTGCGGACAGAGTACAGCAACTTGCTATGGGCCTGGTCTTCAAGATATATCACAACATTGGGATCCCCCTGTATTTGTCAAAATACTTCCAAAATGTTAATGATGTCCACGATCACAATACCAGAGGCAGCTCCACAAACCTTGTCCAACCCTTTTTTGGCTCAACAAAGGGAAGTAACTCGTTCTCATGCTATTCATCAAAAATGTGGAACGCCCTACCAAAAGGAGTAAAGGAGTGTAAAACCCTACTCTCTTTCAAAACAGCCCTAAAGATACACCTTCAGGAGGCTGCAATTGGAAAATGGCCCCTGTCTAAGTCCTAACCTAACCTACCCCCCTACCCCCCCCCCCCTCTCTCCTTCTCCTTTTGTACATATTTCTCACTCTTCATACCAGCAACCTGTAAACTGATTGTATGACATTCTATAGTAGTTGTGTATATCTGTCTGTCTCTTATATGTCATCATGATTTGTGTGCATGGGGAACTCATTTGAAACAAGCTCTGTGCTTTTATGAGTCTTCCAGTTTAGTAGACCTTGTATTGTGAATTTGTACTTCCATGTACTGTTGTTCTCATGTCTTACTAAATAAAGTACATCAATCAATCAATCAAGCCGGGCATAGGGGCCCATGCATGATTGTGGGGGGGGGGGGCCCCGACAATGACCGGGACCAATCCAGCTTGTAGATGTGTGAACTTGTAGATCTGCTATTTTCTGCACGTAAAAGCAGAGTACATACATTCAGTGTAACCAGCCTAGTCTGGTCTAGCCCAAGGGACCAGTGATTAGATAGAGTTGCGCAATCCTTTAGGGTTTTAACAAATTCCGGGTTCCTTAACAATTCCCTTTAAAGATTCCTATATATTAAAAAGTATATACACTGTTATATCTCTGCTGTCGGGCAGAAACAAACTAAAAAACAAAAAGAAACAATGTCCAAAATATAAACTTTTCAGGAAATATAATAACAACACAATACTGCCTCATCAAAGTTGGCACGGTACCTTTATACATTGTCAGATACTTGAGTGTGTTCTTACAGTATATTATCATCACTTTACCCAAATACAGCTCAAGTGGAGTTTTTTGACCATTAAATGTGCTGATAGGGTTTTTTTTCCGTCTGACTTCATCACTCTAATCCAGGGGTCTTCAACAGGGGGTCCGGGGCCCCTAGGGGGTCCTCAGAGTTACTACAGGGGGTCCGCCAAATCTTTGTGTGATATGATTTATGATTATTTTGTTTTACCTTAACCCCTTGAACCCTAGCATCCCTTTTTCTGAGGAAAACTTTAGCCAAAAAATAGCAGATCGGCTATTTTTTGGCAAAGAGGTTTGGTGTAGAGCGAAAAAAAGAGCAGACCAAGTAAACGAAAAAAGTTTAAGGTTCTCGATGGAACCGACTCCGATTCCTCTGTTGGAATCCGGTTCCACCGGTACCGGATCCCCAAACCTCTAACCACGTGATCATGGAGCCCCCCCCCCCCATCATGCACAATGCCTGCTCAAGGTCCCCGCCGTTTTAAGAACTGTAGAGCGCCGTTTTATCAACCCGGCCCAGGCCCAATCCACCACGGGAAGGAGAGAGCAAACGTAATCACTCCAAAACACCATGCCTCTGATCTCGTTAAAGACTAATTGATGTTCTGTGTTAACGAGCTTTACCTTAATTACTGGTATTAAAAAGAACAGGCGGGGGGGGGGAGGGGGGGGGGGCAGGGGGGGTGTAGGGCGGAGGGTCTGCAAAACGTATAGAGAGGGGGGGCTTGTGGGGAGGAGGGGAACATCGAACGCACAACGAAAGAGGTTTTTTTTTGGGGGGGGGGGGGGTGGGGTGGGTGTCAGGGGAACAGAGAGCGGGACGCGTGGCGGTGGGCGGATGGTGTTAAGCTCGGAGGGTTTTTTTCCGCGGAAAAGAAAGTGGGCGAATCAATGAGCTGAAATTGATGAAGAGCAAGAGAGAGAGCACAGAGGGGAGGGAACCGGGGGAACGAGGGAGAAGGGAGGGAAGAAAAGCACACACACACACACACACACACACACACAAACATTGACTTGTCTCATCTCTGCTCCCATGCCCTACAACCATGTCCCCTCTCTCTCTCTCTCTCTGATATTCAATTCCAACTGCACCTCCCCCCCTCCCTCTCTCTCTCTTTCTCTCTCTCTCTTTCTCTCTCTCTCACCGCCTTTCCAATCTCGCACCCGGCCTCATCTCCCATCATCATGCACCCTCCTCCTCCTCCTCCACCTCCTCCTTCTCTTTCTACACCTTCGCTCATCCACACACACCTTCTGTCTTCCTCGTCACCTCTCCATACCTCCACCCTCCACACCTCCCCTCCATCACCCTAGTCTTCTCCCTCCTCACAGCTGCTACGGTACAGCTACAGAGAGGGGGGGGGGGACAACTGTAAGATCTGCAGTATGGTATTGACACTGAAAGGAACACATTACTGGTGGCAATACGTCTATTAGTAAGAATACTGCAGTGTGTGTGTGACTGTGTGACTGTGTGTGTGTGTGTGTGTGTGTGTGTGTGTGTGTGTGTGTGTGTGTGTGTGTGTGTGTGTGTGTGTGTGTGTGTGTGTGTGTGTGTGTGTGTGTGTGTGTGTGAAAGAAAAGAGAGAGAGAGAGGAAGACAGAGATTGTATTGTTTATAAGTTCAAGATGTATTTGTATATTTTCTGCTCATTACTGCACTTGATGCTTTGGCAATGTTGCAACTGTTACATCCATGACAATAGGCTACATCTATTTGAATTTAATTGAGAGAGAGAGAGAGAGAGAGAGAGAGAGAGAGAGAGAGAGAGAGAGAGATCCACCCAGTGGGCTGTGTGGGTCAAATAATTAACCAAACACTGTGATTGTATTGATATATAATATAATTTTGTAAAAAACAACATGTCATGGTATTTGTTTCCGTTAAAACCTTGAAACCCGATGAATAGGAACATCAAATATATACGATGTTAGTTCCATTGATCCAAGCTGGAACACAATCCATTGATTGGATCGTTAAAAACAAACATGCTTTGAAAATGCACGCAGCCCACACATTTGACTGGCTACCCTGTTAAGCGGTCTCACACACACACACACACACACACACACACACCCACCCACCTGTGGGCACGACGTCCACAAAGAAGGCAAAGGGCTTAGTGACTGCAGTGTTCAGAAAGGACACAGTAGTAGAGCTACTGTACCAATGGAGAGACACATCAGCTGCATCCTCCTCCAGTGTGTGTGTGTGTGTGTGTGTGTGTGTGTGTGTGTGTGTGTGTGTGTGTGTGTGTGTGTGTGCAGATGGCAGCCAGCCCTGGTGGCCCCCTGCTCGCCACCAAGCAGGCCCACCAACCATGTGAGCGCTGCACTACCAAACACTGCAGCAAATCACCTGGGGAGACTACACCACATGCCTGGCCCCCCCTCTCACACACACACACACACACACACACACACACAAATGCATGTACGACTGCCTCTCTCTATCCCTTCCTGTCTCTCTTTCTTTTTCTCACACACACACACACACACACACACACACACACACACACACACACACACACACACACACACACACACACACACACACACACACACACACACACACACACACACACACACACACACACACACACACACACACACACACGTCAGCCACCATGATATCCTTCTATCCTATCTGTGCTACCCTGTGATCTCAAGGGATTTTTTCCCCTCTGTGCGTGTCCTTGGTGTGCATGTGTACGTGCATGTGCGCATTTAAGTGTGTGTGTGTGTTCCCATTCCCTCGCTGATAAAGTACAACAACAGCAAAAGTTATTTGGGGACGCAGGTGATGATGGAAGCAGGGGGGGGTGTAAATTTAGAAATGCACCAACTTAGTGTAATATCTCTCTCTCTCTCTCTCTCTCTCTCTCTCTCTCTCTCTCTCTCTCTCTCTCTCTCTCTCTCTCTCTCTCTCTCTCTCTCTCTCTCTCTCTCTCTCTCTCTCTCTCTCTCTCTCTCTCTCTCTCTCTCTCTCTCTCTCTCTCTCTCTCTCTCTCTCTCTATATAACGCACAGCTGGCAGCAGAAAGAACCAAAAGGACCTGTTCCACTATAGTGTTGTGTGTGAGTGAATAGAGCGTTCGAGGCATCCTGGTAGGAGAGGGAAAGAAAGGCTGGAGAACATTCCTTTGGGATGCTCTGTGATGTGCTGCACGCCACAATCACATAATATAGCCTGATGATAACACCCAGTATTGGGAGGTTTATAAATAGATCACACAGAAAACTGAGTGACAATGTTGCAGAGAGAGAGAGAGAAAGGGAGAGAGAGAGACAGCGAGAGAGGGAGAGAGAGAGACAGAGAGACAGAGAGACAGAGAGACAGAGAGAGAGAGACAGAGACAGAGCAAGACAACCAAGCTATATAGCCAGCACGGCGCAATCACGCACAAACACACAGGCAAACATTGACCAGGCTAGAAAATGAGCAGCAACAGATATGATCACATCAATTGAACGAATCCGCATAGTTGGTGTGTGAGAGAGGGAGAGAGAGAGAGAGAGAGAGAGAGAGAGAGAGAGAGAGAGAGAGAGAGAGAGAGAGAGAGACTGCATCCAGCAGCACCAGTGTACATACATTAAAACACTTGAATGTGGAACCAAAAAAACTAGCTTCTAATTCTTAATGGGAAGAAGAGAGAGAGAGGGAGATAGAGAGAAAAAAAACACACATTGGCAAATTTTTCCCTGGCAGCCGAAAAAATCACAGCCTATGGGGTTTTTAATGTGATTAACCGAACTGTCGGGCTATAGTGTGTGTCCGCGCGCGTATATGCGCGTGCGTGCGTGCGTGTAGCCTATACTGTATGCGTTCGGTTCGACTCCTATAACTGCGAGCATGAAGCCCATATAATAGTCTGGACTCTCAATAATAACAGCGTATATCTATGGAAGCTATAATATGCGTTACATAGAATAGAGGCTATGTAATGACAGCAATGACAGAGGGGTCAAAGCCCCCATAGAGTGTCCATCCATCTATCTATCCATCCATGCACCACCCAGGATGGGTGGTGCATGGATGGATAGATGGATAGGATGGTCTCTCGATCCCCACCAAAAGCCACCGATCCGCGGATGCCGACACCCCGAAAAGAAGCCCTTGGCTTAGGCTACATGTAACATCCCCCGGTGTCACTATAGTGCGCACGATCCTGGAGCCCCGCAGTTCAGTGATCTGATCAACATGCTGCGAAAAGAGGAGCCAGAGCACAGAGAGAGCAGAGCCAGAGCCACAGAGAGGAACATCAGAATGATGATGATGGCTCAGTGCCTCCGCATCGCAACAGATCATCCCATCCATACCATAGCATTCATACATTCAGAAAGAAAGAGAGAAAGAAAGGTGAGAATTAAAAAAAAGAACATTTGACTTACTGTTTTTCACGAGCCTTTCCCCCCTCTCTCCCTTCGTCCCTCCATCCTTTTCACATCCTTTCCTTTTTTTTTGAGGTATGATCCGTTTTTGCGGGGTTTTCTTTCGCACCCCTGGAGAAAAAAAAATATGTAGAGCTAAATATATATATTTATATATATATATTCTACATGTAGCCTATTCAAGATTTCGCGATCTCTCTCGCTCGCTCTCTCTCTCTCTCCCTCGCTCTCTCTCTCTCTACCTCTCTCCCTCCCTCTCTCCTCTCTCACTCACTCTCTCTCCCTCTTTCCCTGTTCTTTTGTTAAAATTCAGTATATGCGCCCCGTAGCCTAGCAACCGTCAACCTCTCTCTCTCTATCTCTCTCCCTCTCTCTCTCTCTCCTTCTCTCTCTCTCTCCCCTCCCTCTCCCCATCACAGGCGACACGTGTTGAATGCTAAACTTAGCGGTCCGGAATAAAATTAATAAAGGGGGCTGGACACTATCTCTCTCTCTCTCCCCTCTCTCTCTCTCTCTGCATCTCCTCTCTCGCACTCTTTTTCTCCGCATATCATAATACAATATAAATATTTACTAGAAGCACTCAGCCCTCTTATTGCACCCCCCCTCCTCCTCGCGCCCCTCCCACTGTCTCCCCCACACCCTCCCTCCGCATTCTCCCCTCCCTCTATTCATCTCTATCTCTCTCTCTCTCTCTCTCTCTCTGCTTCTCCAAGCAAAACGGAGGCGCCGGCCGGTGTCTGTGGATCCACATGTGAGAGAGAGACATAGAGACACACACAGAGAGAGAGAGAGAGAGAGAGAGAGAGAGAGAGAGAGAGAGAGAGAGAGAGAGAGAGAGAGGTGGAAAAAGTACTCAAATGTTTTACCTAAGTAAAAGTAGGCTATCAATGCTGCAATGTAGAAATACTCTGTTACAAGTAAAAGTCCGGAATTAAAAATGTACTTGAATAAAAGTACAAAAGTATTGGTATCAAAATGTAGCCTACTTTAAAGTAGCCTACCAAAATTAGAAAGTACTATCATTACGCAGAATGTCCCATTTCACACGTTTTCAAATGTATAAAATGTATTAGAAAATAGCAGATCTACAAGCTCCTCAAAAGTATACTCAATAGAGTACTTGAGTAAATGTACTTGGTTACTTTACACCACTGGTGTGTGAGTGTGTCAATACGTCTATTTACCCGTTGTCTGTGGACAATGCTGCGTAGTTTGTCCAATACGCGCGAGCGAATTTATAATTCGAATGTTTTCACTGCTTTTAGAGTCAACTACATGTGAGTAGTCGCTTACAATCCGTCCCAACAACTCGTCACCCGTGTGAACCCTTCTCTCCAAGGGTTCTTGTTTAGAAAAACTAGTTTACAAAGAAATACTGTTTAAACAATCCCAGTCCAGGTTTACAGTCCAAAACACAATAAAAAACAACAAGGAATAGGCTCTATGCACAGCAGCCATATTGTGAAGACATTCACAGGTGTTGCCAATGATACTAATGAAGGCTCTGTTCCATTCTGGTCAAACAGAGTCAGGGTGCTGATAGTGTGCATGTTGGCTCACTGGAAACACTGCTACACCAGTGGATCTAAAATTGGGGACCAGGGACCCTCATGGTTCCTTGAGGGTGTTCCAAATGTCCTCTTACGGGTGTGTAACTCTGAGAGTGTACAAATGGAACCAAATGGACCTGTAACGGTCCATTTGGTTCCATTTGTACACTCTCAGAGTTATGGGGGTCGTGGAAATGAGAAGGTCTGAGAACTACAGTGTGCTACGCTAAATGGAACAGAGCCTTCATTAGTATCATTGGTGACAACTGTGAAGGAAGTGATAATATGGCTGCTGTGCATAGAGCCTATTACTAGCATATGTCAAACAGAAAGTAGCTTTCCTTAACCTCACACAACCAAGCCCCCAGAACCCAGTGCTTGCATTGAAGCGAAATGGACATGCTGGCCATTCGTAGGTTCTGCAGCTTAAACGGACGGGGCCACTGCAAATGTACGAGCGATAACGGTTTCGACCAATGGGCTTGACTCACGAGCTTGCGCACAGGGACGCGCACCTCTGTGACGTAAAACGCGTCACTTCTGTGACGCAGAACGGATCACAGTGGCCCCAAATAGGCTACGCCCATCACACTTTACAACCCGGAAGAAGGGGTGAATTCGCTTCATGCGCTGGGTGAGCAACTCGATGCAAGTGGACGGGTCGGGAGGCGATATCCGGTGCCCTCTCTATTATTTTAACTCTATGCACACAACTCATGCATAAAACACACCTGTCCCTAATCAGCTGACAACGATCCTCTCTGATTGGCTGAACTCAAATGATCAATTAGGTGACTCAATAAACATGTTATGCAGCCATGTTTAAATGTATACCCTGTCGTTTAACTTTCTACACGCCGATCTAGGCTACAGCACAAGAAGAGCTGTGCGCTTGTAGTTATGTTTTTGATTTTGTAGTTTGTTTTCCACTTCAGGATAAAAACTACAAGGGTAAAAACATGGCAGGCTGCATAACACTGAGCTTATAGTACACAGTGACGTAAGCAACACAGCTGCAGCTAATCAAATTAATAATGTGTTATATTTTAGGTGTGTCAATACTGTCTGTCATGCTTGCACATTGGCATGCCCTTGGCTCTGGACACATCTATGACAATCTAACACACTCTTGATTAATTTGATTAGCTGCAGCTGTGTTGCTTACTACAGTAGCCTGCCATGTAGCCTTGGATCGATACTTTTTTCGGGTTTATGATCCGGTCGGGAGCGGAAGTCACCAGGAACCCTACAGTACGTCACCAGGCGCATCATCTGCGTCATCAGGCGGGTTTATGATCCGGTCGGGAGCGGAAGTGCACCAGGAACCTTACGTCACCTAATCTGAGTTCCCAGAAGTTTTCGCCTCACATACAAACGGGAGGGGCGAGGAACTTCTGGGCCAAAGCCCCTGTATTTCTGGGCGGGATGTAACTTACGCTCAGAATCTGAGCGGACACGCCTCTTACCGGTCTGAGAGCTGTGCAACTCGTCCGACGAGAGGCAAACAGCAGTACACAACAATGGCGGCCGCAATTTCTCAAGGGGAAATTGCTTCCCGTCGCTCCTATTTACATGCAACACCCACTGCATGTGGATCCCGCCCCCTTTTCTTCGTTGGCTGTTGATTTGAATCAGAACGCAGTGGCCGCTCCCCTGCTGTCCAAGCTCCGAGGCGATGCCTCCCAGACTACCAGGAACCCTACGTCACCAGGCGCATCATCTGCGTCATCAGGCGGCCGGAACCCGCAAGCCTCACCCTCCGGTAACTTTGGCCGCGATCAAGGGCATTGTAATAGGGCCTACCTAATAAAATCCTTGATGTGGCGTAGTCTAGCTTATTTTTAAAATACAAAATAAATATAAATATGAGTGTACCCTTTCCGGAGACTATTTAGCGTCTGTCTACCTTTGTTATCCCACGGGGAAATGATATTCCATTTAAATAGGGATTGGGGAAACAAACAGGGGGAACCAAAACGAAGCGGCTCGGAAAATGAATTGCTTTTTTTTTTTTTTTCTCATTAGGCGTGGCCTAGACCGGATCATACGGGCAATTTAATAACGAATACCAGGCTTTCCTCCGAGGTGGAAAGACTGGTGATGCGAGGTTACCTGCCATGTAGTTTATATAACCTGAACTGGAAAACAAAATCAGCCCGTGGGTTTCATGTCCCAGACCAGTGGTTCTCAAAGTTTTTAATTTCAAGGACAGAGTGTACGAACGGGTCCATTTGGTTCCACGTGTGCACTCTGCAGCTTTACAGACATGTAAGGTCCATTTTGGAACAACCGTCAAGGACCCCTGGGGGTCCCTGCATCATCATGGACCCTGCTGCTGTTAGACTTTCTCTTCTCGCCTCCTCCTCCATCTCCTCTCTGTTTCTCTTCGTGTGCAACTGGCCTCTCCACCAATCAATGGATCAATAGTTGACCTCAGATCATTAGAGCGCCATGCACCTCGCCACTCCTCAGTAAACGACCATGTGATTGGAGTTTAACCTTTTCAACCGCACTCACTTTCCCTCACACGCTCTGCAGCGCGCTATCATGTGCAGATTGGGATTTCATTTCTTTTGACCTTTTTATTTGATCTTGTGGATATTGTAAATATGCACATATTTTGTAAATTGCCACTGTTGCCATTATGAAATAAACAAACAATCAGCTTGCAAGCACTCATATTGCCCGCAGCAATACACGCCCCACACACACGTACTGTACACAACATGCATATGTATACATAAACTCAAATACTATATATACACATGTGCAAGTGCGTACACACATACTCGCCCTCCACATAATCACAAACACACATGTGATGTGCATGCATACTATACTTGTGAGGACAACAACATTTTGGGGCAGCGATTTTATGAATACCATTTTTTAAAATAGTTTTGCCATTTTTAGCCATGACCCTAAAAGCCACAAAAAATTGCCAAACTACAAGCTCACAAAGCGTAATGCTGTGATGGGTGGTAAGTTTGTAGATTAGCTATTTTTGGAGTGCAACACTGGCGCGCAACTAAGTAAAAATCAGGCATTAATTCCAACCATAACTTTAAAACTTAACCTCTAAATGCCCAATCCTAACCCCTACCTGAATCTTTTCCTTCAAGCCTAACCCCCCAAATCAATTTTAACCATGAAACAACATTTTAACCTGCGAGGACAAGGCAAATGGTCCTCACAATGTCTATTTCTCAAATTCTACTATACTTGTGGGGACATTTAGCCCAAACAAATGTAGTTAATACAAGTATGCGTGCACGTGTGTGCGCGCGCACACACACACACACACACACACACACACACACACACACACACACACACACACACACACACACACACACAGTAGCATATTAGAGCAGAGGTCTGTATATTCTTAATGAATGATAGATGATAGACTGACATACACTTCACCTCCTTCTCATTAATTGGACACACGTCAATAATGTGACAGATTCACACACACACACACACACACACACACACACACACACACACACACACACACACACACACACACACACACACACACACACACACACACAGTCTACAAACACACACACACACACACACACACACACACAGTCAACTACACACACAGACACTGATGACAGAGGTTGTATGCGTGTGTTAGGTCAGTGTCTGTGTGTGCAGACCCCCATGTTTACACCCCCAGGGCGGACGTATACGTGGCCCTCTCTCAGACCTAGGAGAAACCTGCCTCCCGTCTCTGCTTCATTAGCAGCCTGGACCCTGGCCGGACACATCTGAACCCAGGTCACCACATTGTGTGTGGGAGTGTCATCATCACCCACACATTACACCCACAGTAGCTACGGGGGAGGAAGTGGTGACAGACAGCGGGTCCCCGCTGTTTATGTTCCCTAATTCTGTTGTGTTGAGAGAGAAGTTTGTGCTTAGCCCAGGGGTCTTCAACAGGGGGTCCGGGACCCCTAGGGGGTCCTCAGAGTTACTATAGGGGGTCCGCCAAATCTTTGTGTGATAGGATTTTGTTTTTTACCTTAACCACTTGAACCCTATAGCATCCCTTTTCTCAGGAGAACTTTAGCCAAAAATAGCAGATCTACAAGCTCGCAACGCGAGGCGTTGTGAGTTTGTAGATCGTCTATTTTTGGCAAAGTGGTATACGGTGTAGAGGGAAAAAAAAAGAGCAGACCAAGTAAACAAAAAAAGTTTAATCTGAAACACAATTTTATACAATATAGAGGGGGGTCCCTGCTTCATCCCTCTCTCAGTTAGGGGGTCCTTGGCCTGAAAACGTTGAAGACCCCTGGCTTAGCCCATGCATGCACCGCTGTTCCTCTCTCTCACACACACACACACACACACACACACACACACACACACACACACACACACACACAATTGACATTGTACAATGTACAATTTTTAGGCTTTCAGCAGATGCTCTTATCCAGGGCGACTTACGAGTGTGAAATGGGAATAAGCAGGGTAAACATGAGCTTCAGACAGTAAACAGCAAGGTAAATAATAGAGGAAACTTGTCTTGGATACCAGATGAATAATGAACCATAGCGTCTGTCAAAACAATTATGCTAAATCGCATGCTTAACATTTGCGGTCGAGAGAAAACAATTCTAAGAAACAATTCCAACAAACGCATGTCATGTACACACAGGCTATGGAAAGATACAGTATAGCATTGGTTCTTAAAGTGGGGTTTGTGGACCTCCAGTTGTCCTTGGGGGTATATCAGGGGGTCCCCTGCAAAATGAGTTAATATAGCCTCACATTAACCCTATTTTATACTTTGGCTATTCAAAAATAGCAGATATAATTTACAAGCTCGTATAGCGTGTCACTTCGTGTGGCATTACGAGCTTGCACTGTACATCTGCTGTTTTTGAAAATATTTGAATATCTAAAATGATTTTTCTTAACACAAATCTTTGGGGGTCCGCGGCACAAAAAGTTTGAGAACTACTAGTAAAGAGGCTGCTATGCGAACACACATGCACACACAGTAGAGTCAACACACTAGCATATGATCTACTATTTCCAAATTTGACTGGGAGACAGTCATCTAGCATTTTTTTCGTTTTCATTCTTTCATGTCATATGCAAGCAGGGAATCATAGCAAAATAATGATATATTGGTTAATAAGATTGAGTGAATGGTTTTGAAACTACAGCTTATAGAACTGAAGTCAAGTTAAAATAAGTAGAGAAAACACCACTTGAATTAGAGGTTGCTAGCCATAACCCTATATTTTAGCTACATGTTTATGCATTTATTTCATGTTTACATGTCGATTTAAGCTCTGACATTTATTTCAGACAAACTCTAGTATGTTAAGAGTCTAACTGGGCTATTAACTCATTTTTGTTTTTCTGCTTTCCTGAAGAATGGGCACCAGCGAGATGACTGTCTCCCAGACAAAAACAGTCCCTATTACTTACATGTCTCTACCAAAATCAGTCAGATGTTCCTGAAGACACATTTGTGTCTTTCTTAGCGTTCTCACCATGCCCAATGTTACTGTTGTTCTCAAAACTATATTTCTGTCACTTGTTCTTTAAATGCCACACGCTTCAAAGCCTATATCTAGAAGTTTTGTTAACAAGACTCGTTTTTTTTTAAGGGGAAGAGACTGAAAAAAAAAAGAAAAAGCTAGCTCATTACCCTAACCATTCTTTGCTAGAATGTTACCCTACTTTTATGAGATTCAAAACTAATTGGGCAATGATATTCATAAATTATGCAAGGCAAAAACAATGCTTAAAGCAATTACGTTTTCAAGTTTGGCTACAATAGCAGCTCAGCTGTTGTTGGCCCTGGAGCGATACTTTCTCCGTGCTTTCAAATGGCTATCATCACGCCAAATCTGAATTCACAGCAAGAAAGTCCCGTAACTGAGAAGGCTGTTTGCACCACACCTCTTGACGGTCTGACAGCTACAGTAGGTGCAAGTCATAGAGTTATGTCTAAAGGGCAAACCGCCCTGCCCCCACCCATTCATTTCAATGAAAGTTGCTCATCACAAGCGCATGAAGCAGAGGCAGAGCCTTATAGAGAGTTCCGCCACAACGCACATGTCGCGATGTGACGCTTTTAGTGAGCTTGTAGAACAGCTATACAGTTAAGTATATATGGTTTAAGTGTCTGAAACATTTTTTATCTGTATTTGGTTGCGGACCCCCCATCCGAAAATTGATGATTTGGGTTACAAAATGTCCCAAAAAATAGCAGATACATGTATGCTATTTTTGAATAGCCAAAGTATATATTGTTTAAAACGATTGATACGCTGTATTAACACATTTTCCTGGGGACCCCCTGGAACCCCCTCAAGGACCCCTAGGGGTCCCCAGACCCCACTTTAGTCAATGTAGTTCATCATTCATTATGATGAACTTGTAAAAAAAAAAAAATCCCTCAGGCTATCAGAGCCCTGAACACTGTTTTTTGTTTTTGTTTATTTTTTTCTTGGACAATCAGTTTGCACATCTCTTCTTGTGGTTGTATCTAGCTTATCCACATACAGTATTTTATGTTTGCATTATTATGCTTTGGCCATCGTTCTGCTGCATTTATATTTGGCACATTCTATATTCTGTATATTTTTCCTCTGGCTACAATTCAACATTGCATATATTATATGCTAGTCTACAGTATGGCCCCTCTGTACACCATTATCTGTGGATATTGGTGCCGTTTTATGCACACATAAGGTTATCTAAATGTTTATATACTTTACAGACACTTTACTACTTATTACCATTGTTTTATAACCTTATTACGTACTTGTATAATACCTTATTGTCTCCGCCAGGCCGAAGGCGTGGCCGAGACTATGTTTTTCACCCTGTCCGTCCGTGTGACCGTGTGTACGTCCGTCTGTGAACAGCTAATCTCCTGCACCGTTGGCCCAATCGACGTAAAACTGTGCACACACACTCCCTGGATGCCAGAACAGTACCTCTGCCCCACAATGTTTCACATTGGCCTGTTATAGCACGAACAGGAGAACAGGAGGTTTTTGCAGACACACGTTTGCAGGAGTGTCTCGCTTTGAGCGAAATGCCTCAAATCATGATTGATTAATTGATTGAATACTTTATTAGACAGAAATGTAAACAGTACAAGGTACAGTCAGACATTTGGGCTAAAAGGATAAAACACTTGTTTCCTGTGGACTTGTTTCCATTGTGGTCCTATGTATTCAATTCATCAACAAAAAACAAATTTAAGTAGACAAAACGTAAAAAGAAAATATAGCTGCAAGCAGCGATAATACGGGGCCAGTGAATAGAGAGAGAGAGAGACATGGAAACGGAATAGATTGAAGAGAGAGAGAGAGTGACATGGAAACAATAGATTGATGAGAGAGAGAGATGGAAACATAATGGTTTGATTGGACATCTCAACCTACTGCCATTAACAGGATTCGAACTCTCAACCTTCAGACTAATAGGCTGCAACACTACCTATAGTGCTATAGCTTTGTCCAGGCTGATATTGTCTGTTGAAGATCATAAACTCTTGCCTTCTTTCATGAACCAAGCCCCTGTTTCACTAACACTAAGATCACTCGTTCACAAGCCATTTACCAATGAAGAAATGGTACATCTCCTCAGAACCAAAACTAATGAAAGTAGCCGATCTACAAGCTCACAAACCATGAAAAGTTGTGAGATTGTAGATCAGCTATTTTCAGAATGAAGTATGTCATACGTAAAAAACATACTCTCAAATAAGCATTTCAGGTTATCTTTACCATTTGCACATGTATTCATTGATACAGTCATGTTGTTTGCAATTCAACTTAAATTAAGTCTACATCAAGTGAGGCTTGAACTGGCGACCTTGAGATTGTGAGGCATTCATTTAAGGGAGACGCCATTGGCCCAACAGACAAGTAACTGTGAAAAAGGAGATCACACAGATGATACAGTTTCACGCAAATAGCTGAAAAATCCTGGGTTTAAGTGTTTTTCAAACTGCTCAAAATTGCGGACAATCTAAGGGCGGAGCTTAATGGTCAAATCGATACGTGTGTTCCTCATGAGTCAAGGCACATGTGTAAGCAAGTTTCACGACTTTCGGCCAAACGAGGCATGACTTATGCCTGTTTAAAGTCTGCCTTTTCAAAAAAAAGCTATAGCGCCCCCTTTTGGCCAATTGGAGTGAGATTGGTTTCAGTGATATTTGGAATGACCCTGTACATTTATGCAAAGTTTCAAAGAAATGTGAGTCTGCATGTATGTTTTAGGCACAGATGAATTATTTTCATAAAACTGTAATAGTTAAAATCTATCTCCTCCTGGGATTTTTTAGCAATCTGCACGAATCGTTTAACACTTGAACTTTGGACCACTGCCTACAAAAAATTCCAACGGATTTTCCATAAGTGAAAAAATGCAGAAGTTAGGAGCCAATGACTGTTTTACATATAATTCAAAATGGTGGGCGATCTAAAGGTCAGAGGTCAAAAGTCAGACCACAAAAGTTGTCGGGCATGAAGAGACGCATGTGTGTATCTAAGTTTCATGGTTGTAGGTCAAACAGGGCATGAGTTGTACCTGTTCAAAGTTGGCACTTTCAATTGAGTGCTATAGCACCACCCTTTGACGAATGAGTGTGAGAATTATTTCTTGGTAGTTTTTCATGAGCATCTACCATATGGCCGAGTTTCGTAAAAAGCGTATGCACGGTTCAGCCAGAACTAAGATTAGCCTTGAATTGAGAGGGAGCGAAAAACAATTCGTAATATAGCTGCAAGCAGCGATAATACGGGGCCAGTGAATAGAGAGAGAGAGAGAGACATGGAAACGGAATAGATTGAAGAGAGAGAGAGTGACATGGAAACAATAGATTGATGAGAGATGGAAACCAAATAAAATGGTTTGATTGGACATCTCAACCTACTGCCATTAACAGGATTCGAACTCTCAACCTTCAGACTAATAGGCTGCAACACTACCTATAGTGCTATAGCTTTGTCCAGGCTGATATTGTCTGTTGAAGATCATAAACTCTTGCCTTCTTTCATGAACCAAGCCCCTGTTTCACTAACACTAAGATCACTCGTTCACAAACCATTTACCAATGAAGAAATTGTACATCTCCTCAGAACCAAAACTAGTGAAAGTAGCCGATCTACAAGCTCACAAACCATGAAAAGTTGTGAGATTATAGATCAGCTATTTTCAGAATGAAATATGTTATACGTTGAAAAAACGTACTCTCAAATAAGCATTTCAGGTTATCTTTACCATTTGCACATGTATTCATTGATACAGTCATGTTGTTTGCAATTCAACTTAAATTAAGTCTGCATCAAGTGAGGCTTGAACTGGCGACCTTGAGATTGTGAGGCATTCATTTAAGGGAGACGCCATTGGCCCAACAGACAAGTAACTGTGAAAAAGGAGATCACACAGATGATACAGTTTCACGCAAATAGCTGAAAAATCCTGGGTTTAAGTGTTTTTCAAACTGCTCAAAATTGCGGACAATCTAAGGGCGGAGCTTACTGGTCAAAGCGATAGATGTGTTCCTCATGAGTCAAGGCACAAGTGTAAGCAAGTTTCACGACTTTCGGCCAAACGAGGCATGACTTTTGCCTGTTTAAAGTTTGCATTTTCAAAAAATTGCTATAGCGCCCCCCTTTGGCCAATTGGAGTAAGATTGGTTTCAGTGATATTTGGAATGACCCTGTACATTTCTGCAAAGTTTCAAAGAAATGTGAGTCTGCATGTATGTTTTAGATGCAGATGAATAATTTTCATAAAACTGTAATAGTTAAAATCTATCTCCTCCTGGGATTTTTGAGCAATCTGCACGAAACGTTTAACACTTCAACTTTGGACCTCTGCCTACAAAAAATTCCAACGGATTTTCCATAAGTGAAAAAATGCAGAAGTTAGGAGCCAATGACTGTTTTTCATATAATTCAAAATGGTGGGAGATCTAAAGGTCAGAGGTCAAAAGTCAGAGGGTGAAAGTTGTTCAGCATGAGTAGACACATGTGTGTATTGAAGTTTTATTGCTGTAGGTCAAACAGGGCTTGAGTTGTACCTGTTCAAAGCTGGCATTTTCAATTGAGTGCTATAGCGCCATCTTTTGACGAAAGATTGTGATAATTATTTCTTGATCGTTTTTCATGACCATCTACCATATGGCCGAGTTTCGTAAAAAGCGACAGCACAGTTAAGCCAGAACTAAGATTAGCCTTGAATTGAGAGGGAGCGAAAAACAATTCGTAATATAGCTGCAAGCAGCGATAATACGGGGCCAGTGAATAGAGAGAGAGAGAGACATGGAAACGGAATAGATTGAAGAGAGAGAGAGTGACATGGAAACAATAGATTGATGAGAGAGAGAGATGGAAACATAATGGTTTGATTGGACATCTCAACCTACTGCCATTAACAGGATTCGAACTCTCAACCTTCAGACTAATAGGCTGCAACACTACCTATAGTGCTATAGCTTTGTCCAGGCTGATATTGTCTGTTGAAGATCATAAACTCTTGCCTTCTTTCATGAACCAAGCCCCTGTTTCACTAACACTAAGATCACTCGTTCACAAACCATTTACCAATGAAGAAATTGTACATCTCCTCAGAACCAAAACTAGTGAAAGTAGCCGATCTACAAGCTCACAAACCATGAAAGGTTGTGAGATTGTAGATCAGCTATTTTCAGAATGAAGTATGTCATACGTTGAAAAAACGTACTCTCAAATAAGCATTTCAGGTTATCTTTACCATTTGCATATGTATTCATTGATACAGTCATGTTGTTTGCAATTCAACTTAAATTAAGTCTGCATCAAGTGAGGCTTGAACTGGCAACCTTGGGATTGTGAGGCATTCATTTAAGGGAGACACCATTGGCCCAACAGACACGTAACTGTGAAAAAGGAGATCACACAGATGATACAGTTTCACGCAAATAGCTGAAAAATCCTGGGTTTAAGTGTTTTTCAAACTGTTCAAAATTGCGGACAATCTAAGGGCGGCACTTACTGGTCAAAGCGATAGATGTGTTCCTCATGAGTCAAGGCACATGTGTAAGCAAGTTTCACGACTTTCGGCCAAACGAGGCATGACTTATGCCTGTTTAAAGTCTGCCTTTTCAAAAAATTGCTATAGCGCCCCCTTTTGGCCAATTGGAGTAAGATTGGTTTCAGTGATATTTGGAATGACCCTGTACATTTCTGCAAAGTTTCAAAGAAATGTGAGTCTGCATGTATGTTTTAGGCACAGATGAATAATTTTCATAAAACTGTAATAGTTAAAATCTATCTCCTCCTGGGATTTTTGAGCAATCTGCACGAAACGTTTAACACTTGAACTTTGGACCTCTGCATACAAAAATTTCCAACGGATTTTCCATAAGTGAAAAAATGCAGAAGTTAGGAGCCAATGACTGTTTTTCATATAATGCAAAATGGTGGGAGATCTAAAGGTCAGAGGTCAAAAGTCAGAGGGTGAAAGTTGTTCAGCATGAGGAGACGCATATGTGTATTCAAGTTTCATGGCTCTAGGTCAAACAGGGCATGAGTTGTACCTGTTCAAAGTTGCCATTTTCAATTGAGTGCTATAGCGCCACCTTTGGACGAAAGATTGTGAGAATTATTTCTTGATCGTTTTTCATGACCATCTACCATATGGCCGAGTTTCGTAAAAAGCGACTGCACGGTTCAGCCAGAACTGCGAAAAGTGGCAGAAGAAGTGACAGAATACTGCCAATAACAAAACAGGTCCAGAGCTGAGCTCTGGCCCCGTAATAATAGCACAATAAGACATGGAAAGGGAATAGATTGAAATTGAGACAAAGCAAATGATTCCAACAGGCGAAAATTCTTTTTAGCCCAACCCAGCTGAGGTGGTCATATATAGGACGCAGGGGGGCAATCCCAGGTGAAAAACCTCACCCATTAACATCTCAACCTATTGCCATTGACAGGAATCAAACTCTCGACCTTTGGATTCACAGGCTGAGACACTACCTATACCGCTATAGCTTTGTCCAGGCTGAGGTCATCTGTTGAAGATAAAAGTGAACCAGTGAAAGCAGCCGATCTACAAGCTCAGAAACATGTTGCTATCTGAAAAGTTTTGAGATTGTAGATCGGTTATTTTCACAATGAAGTTTGTCATACATTAAAAAAACATACTCTCTCCAAGACGCATTTCATCATTACCTTTAACAGTTGCACATGTATTCAATGATACAGTCATGTTGTTTGCAATTCAACTTAAATTAAGTCTGCATCAAGTGAGGCTTGAACTGGCGACCCTGAGATTGTGAGGCCTTCATTTAAGGGAGACGCCATTGGCCCAACAGATAAGTAACTGTGAAAAAGGAGATCACACAGATGATACAGTTTCACGCAAATAGCTGAAAAATCCTGGGTTTAAGTGTTTTTCAAACTGCTCAAAATTGCGGACAATCTAAGGGCGGAGCTTACTGGTCAAAGCGATAGATGTGTTCCTCATGAGTCAAGGCACATGTGTAAGCAAGTTTCACGACTTTCGGCCAAACGAGGCATGACTTATGCCTGTTTAAAGTATGCCTTTTCAAAAAATTGCTATAGCGCCCCCTTTTGGCCAATTGGAGTGAGATTGGTTTCAGTGATATTTGGAATGACCCTGTACATTTCTGCAAGGTTTCAAAGAAATGTGAGTCTGCATGTATGTTTTAGGCACAGATGAATAATTTTCATAAAACTGTAATAGTTAAAATCTATCTCCTCCTGGGATTTTTGAGCAATCTTAGTAATCTTCTTAAGTTAGGAGCCAATGACTGTTTTTCATATAATTCAAAATGGTGGGAGATCTAAAGGTCAGAGGTCAAAAGTCAGAGTGTGAAAGTTGTTCAGCATGAGGAGACGCATATGTGTATCCAAGTTTCATGGCTGTAGGTCAAACAGGGCATGAGTTGTACCTGTTCAAAGTTGGCATTTTTCAATTGAGTGCTATAGCGCCACCTTTTGACGAATGAGTGTGAGAATTATTTCTTGATCGTTTTTCATGACCATCTACCATATGGCCGAGTTTCGTAAAAAGCGACTGCACGGTTAAGCCAGAACTAAGATTAGCCTTGAATTGAGAGGGAGCGAAAAACAATTCGTAATATAGCTGCAAGCAGCGATAATACGGGGCCAGTGAATAGAGAGACATGGAAACGGAATAGATTGAAGAGAGAGAGAGTGACATGGAAACAATAGATTGATGAGAGAGAGAGATGGAAACATAATGGTTTGATTGGACATCTCAACCTACTGCCATTAACACATTGACTGCCATCGGCTAATCTCAGAACGTCCATCGTAGTGCCAAGCAATTTCTTACCTTTTTTGTTTTTTTGATTCCGTCATAGGCCCCGCTAAATCCGTTTAAAATCCGCGTTCATTTGGTTCGACACAAACACGGGACCCGACCGAACAAAACGCTGAAAACCGTGCGGCGATCCGACACTGCATTCTGGAGAACGAGAGGAAAACGCTAAAATGGTGGATGTGGTGAGAAAAACAACAAGCCAGAGATAATGGCGTCCAAAGTTGACCGCTAGACAGGAAACGGAGGCGGGAGAAAAACCGGAAACAGTATTATTTCGTTTCCGGCCCGCCCCCTTCGAGACCGGAAGTGCAAAAAAAATCCGGAATCTGCACCTGCACGATTTAACATGGGAAAACACCCGCCCCGTAGGACTACGGGAACGGCAGTTAACGGTTGGATTTAACGGCCCGTAGGACTACGGGCCTGGCAGTGGATGTGTTAACAGGATTCGAACTCTCAACCTTCAGACTAATAGGCTGCAACACTACCTATAGTGCTATAGCTTTGTCCAGGCTGATATTGTCTGTTGAAGATCATAAACTCTTGCCTTCTTTCATGAACCAAGCCCCTGTTTCACTAACACTAAGATCACTCGTTCACAAACCATTTACCAATGAAGAAATTGTACATCTCCTCAGAACCAAAACTAGTGAAAGTAGCCGATCTACAAGCTCACAAACCATGAAAAGTTGTGAGATTGTAGATCAGCTATTTTCAGAATGAAGTATGTCATACGTTGAAAAAACTTACTCTCAAATAAGCATTTCAGGTTATCTTTACCATTTGCACATGTATTCATTGATACAGTCATGTTGTTTGCAATTCAACTTAAATTAAGTCTGCATCAAGTGAGGCTTGAACTGGCGACCTTGAGATTGTGAGGCATTCATTTAAGGGAGACGCCATTGGCCCAACAGACAAGTAACTGTGAAAAAGGAGATCACACAGATGATACAGTTTCACGCAAATAGCTGAAAAATCCTGGGTTTAAGTGTTTTTCAAACTGCTCAAAATTGCGGACAATCTAAGGGCGGAGCTTACTGGTCAAAGCGATAGATGTGTTCCTCATGAGTCAAGGCACAAGTGTAAGCAAGTTTCACGACTTTCGGCCAAACGAGGCATGACTTTTGCCTGTTTAAAGTCTGCCTTTTCAAAAAATTGCTATAGCGCCCCCTTTTGGCCAATTGGAGTGAGATTGGTTTCAGTGATATTTGGAATGACCCTGTACATTTCTGCAACGTTTCAAAGAAATGTGAGTCTGCATGTATGTTTTAGGCACAGATGAATAATTTTCATAAAACTGTAATAGTTAAAATCTATCTCCTCCTGGGATTTTTGAGCAATCTGCACGAAACGTTTAACACTTGAACTTTGGACCACTGTCTACAAAAATTTCCAACGGATTTTCCATAAGTGAAAAAATGCAGAAGTTAGGAGCCAATGACTGTTTTTCATATAATTCAAAATGGTGGGCGATCTAAAGGTCAGAGGTCAAAAGTCAGACCACGAAAGTTGTCGGGCATGAAGAGACGCATGTGTGTATCGAAGTTTCATGGTTGTAGGTCAAACAGGGCATGAGTTGTACCTGTTCAAAGTTGGCACTTTCAATTGAGTGCTATAGCGCCACCCTTTGACGAATGAGTGTGACAATTATTTCTTGGTAGTTTTTCATGAGCATCTACCATATGGCCGAGTTTCGTAAAAAGCGACAGCACGGTTAAGCCAGAACTAAGATTAGCCTTGAATTGAGAGGGAGCGAAAAACAATTCGTAATATAGCTGCAAGCAGCGATAATACGGGGCCAGTGAATAGAGAGAGAGAGAGACATGGAAACGGAATAGATTGAAGAGAGAGAGAGTGACATGGAAACAATAGATTGATGAGAGAGAGAGATGGAAACATAATGGTTTGATTGGACATCTCAACCTACTGCCATTAACAGGATTCGAACTCTCAACCTTCAGACTAATAGGCTGCAACACTACCTATAGTGCTATAGCTTTGTCCAGGCTGATATTGTCTCTTGAAGATCATAAACTCTTGCCTTCTTTCATGAACCAAGCCCCTGTTTCACTAACACTAAGATCACTCGTTCACAAACCATTTACCAATGAAGAAATTGTACATCTCCTCAGAACCAAAACTAGTGAAAGTAGCCGATCTACAAGCTCACAAACCATGAAAGGTTGTGAGATTGTAGATCAGCTATTTTCAGAATGAAGTATGTCATACGTTGAAAAAACGTACTCTCAAATAAGCATTTCAGGTTATCTTTACCATTTGCATATGAATTCATTGATACAGTCATGTTGTTTGCAATTCAACTTAAATTAAGTCTGCATCAAGTGAGGCTTGAACTGGCAACCTTGGGATTGTGAGGCATTCATTTAAGGGAGACACCATTGGCCCAACAGACAAGTAACTGTGAAAAAGGAGATCACACAGATGATACAGTTTCACGCAAATAGCTGAAAAATCCTGGGTTTAAGTGTTTTTCAAACTGTTCAAAATTGCGGAAAATCTAAGGGCGGAGCTTAATGGTCAAATCGATACGTGTGTTCCTCATGAGTCAAGGCACATGTGTAAGCAAGTTTCACGACTTTCGGCCAAACGAGGCATGACTTATGCCTGTTTAAAATCTGCCTTTTCAAAAAATTGCTATAGCGCCCCCTTTTGGCCAATTGGAGTAAGATTGGTTTCAGTGATATTTGGAATGACCCTGTACATTTCTGCAAAGTTTCAAAGAAATGTGAGTCTGCATGTATGTTTTAGGCACAGATGAATAATTTTCATAAAACTGTAATAGTTAAAATCTATCTCCTCCTGGGATTTTTCAGCAATCGGCACGAAACGTTTCACACTTGAACTTTGGACCACTTTCTACAAAAAATTCCAACGGATTTTCCATAAGTGAAAAAATGCAGAAGTTAGGAGCCAATGACTGTTTTTCATATAATTCAAAATGGTGGGAGATCTAAAGGTCAGAGGTCAAAAGTCAGAGGGTGAAAGTTGTTCAGCATGAGGAGACGCATATGTGTATCCAAGTTTCATGGCTGTAGGTCAAACAGGGCATGAGTTGTACCTGGTCAAAGTTGGCATTTTCAATTGAGTGCTATAGCGCCACCTTTGGACGAAAGATTGTGAGAATTATTTTTTGATCGTTTTTCATGACCATCTACCATATGGCCGAGTTTCGTAAAAAGCGACTGCGCGGTTCAGCCAGAACTGCGAAAAGTGGCAGAAGTGACAGAATAATGCGAATAACAATACGTGTCCAGAGCAGAGCTCTGGCCCCGTAAAAAAAGAGTTGGCTGTGAATGCCATCATCTTTCTATGGTAAAAGTGAGTTTCCCTTTTGGTCTCCTGATAGATGGATTTTCAGGCCTATTTAGAAGGAAGCTAGTGATCCACATTTTTAAGGGATGGTGTCAGAGCATTCCACATGCTGACAGAGTAGTAGAAAGAGAATCTTCCCATGTTTGTTCTATAGGAGGGTAGTACCAGACCCATGTTGTCGCTCCCTCTAGTATTGTGGCTGTGGGTGTTACTCACTTTGGTGAAGCAGTTAGTCAGGTATGAGGGTATTGAGGGCATGGGGGGCGTGCAGAGCCTGTTGGACTATTCTAGAAAACCAATCCCATTTTTAATTGCTTAACCCTGTTTTCTACCCAGACTAACAAAATGTGTTGGAATTAGGTGGGTCATGGGCTTTAGGCCAAGAAGTAGTCAAATCAGTTTGTTTTTGGAGGTCCGAAGCTTAGCGTTTTTAGTGACATTGGGATGTTGGAGAACCATGAGGTGAATAAAGCATAGTCAAAGTGGCTCTGGCAAGAGTTTTGAGAGCACTTTTGTTGACAAGAATTTTGTTATTTGATTTACTTTTTGGATCACTTTTGATGCAATGTTTTACCTGTCAGTTTGTTGTCAAGAATACCTGTACAGCCCGATTGCATTTACATTACTGAGGGAATGTTTGGACCTAAAAAGAATGGATTCTGTTTTACCAAGGTGTAATGACAGTTTGTTATTGGAAAACCAAGTACGGATTTTACTCTGATCAGAACTGAGAGCTTCCTCAACTTGCATTTTGTCCTCGCGAGAGACCAGGAGTGCCAAGTCATCAGCGAACAAGAACAATTTGCAGTTACAGGCTGCTTTCATGTCGTTAATGTATAGAAGGAACTGTAACGGCCCTAGTATGCTTCCTTGGGGAACCCCGCAGTTCACTGGGAGGAACGAGGACATGGTTCCATTAATATCAACCACTTGTTCTCTTCCATCAGGGTAGGATTTCATCCAGTTTGCAGCTGCGCTATCAAAACCGATCGCCTTCAGCTTTAAGTACTTTAAGTACATTTTGATACCAATACTTTTGTACTTATACTCAAGTAAATTCCGGACTTTTACTTGTAACAGAGTACTTCTACATTGCCGTATTGACACTTGTACTTAAGTTAAACATTTGTGTACTTTTTCCACCACTGACGATATGTTGGTCATTGTTAGCACAGTCTGGTGGAGTCCCCACCATGCCACACCATCATTTCGCATTGTATGAGCATGTGGCTCTACTTGTATGAGCAGCAGGTGACAAATAACACCTCTTGAATCTTGTCCTTTCTTCCTGGAACAGGGAGTGCTTTTCCCTCCTCTGTCCCCGTGCATCCCCGGCATCGCCGTGTTTACATTCTGAAAGCTCTCGCCACCGTAACGCTGTTCTGGGACTGGGGGAAATTACGAGTGCGTGCCCGTGTTCATTGCAATTATGCATTATGCTGATCAAATCAACAGCACAGCTCAGGGGCCTTGTTCGAACAGGCTTTTGGATGGACCAGCAGGTACAGCACCAGCACTGCAGACCTGCATGTCTTTGACTGACTGACTGACTGACTTTTTTTTACCAGCTTGCAAAGCACGCTGGTCTAAGAAGAGACTGAGTCTAGTCAACACTTTCTCAACACTTTCTCGACACTTTTTCATCATTGGCTGTCCTTTAAGCCAATGGGGATACTTGCACATACTCTGAACGGGCGGTCTCGTCCTCCCAAGCTATGGTACTAGTAGACACGCCTCTCGCCTCTATGGCAGCGTTGCCAGATTCTGCGAGAGAAATAAGCAACAGGTCTAAGCCAATGGGGAGCCACTAGCAGTGTTGCCAGATTTTGCGAGACGAATCAAAGAAACCCGAAAGCAAGCTGGTATACATGACTGAGTCATGTCTTGTTGATTGATTGATTGAATACTTTATTAGTCAGAAATGTAAACAGCACGTGGTACAGTCAGACATTAAGGCTAAGAGGACAACAGTCACAACACAAAAAAGTCCTTGGGACTACTTTCCATTGTGGTCCTATGTAATCTGAGTTTGTTGACCTGGAATCCTTTGTAGTTTCAAGTTCTTGATACACTGTTTAGACTGATGATAGGTTCTTGGTTTACCTATGATCCTATCATTATTTCAATGCATTTGGTGTATTACCTCGTGTTTGTTTACTGTACCTTGCTCACTGTAAATTGCTCTGGATTGAGAGCGTCTGCTAAATGCTTAAATTGTAAATTGTAATTTGTACACTGAACATTAAAAGAAGTTTGAGAACCACTGTGCTACACTAAATGGAACAGAGCCTTACTTAGTATAATTGGTAAGACCTGTGAAGGAAGTAAGGAAGAGGCCCAATTTCTTTCCAATATGGCTGCTGTGCATAGAGCCTATTCAGAGCAGCTCTGAATCTGTTCTTAAAGGGCAAGACCACTTTGGTAGAGGTTTGGGTTGTGTATTTACCTTGCCATGATGTAACTCCAAAGGTGGACAAGAAATCAAAAATAATTGCTCCATTGATTAGAAATTGATAATTCAAAATTTGCTCCTCATTGACTTACATTGTACGGTAAAACAGCTCTCAAAGTCACTCTTTAAGCACGTAAACAAACCCGAACAAAGCTGATTCAGACAATATAGAACATCACCAAACCCAGTACTGTTCGTTTTTTTAATAAAAATATTAACTTCCTGCTGATTTTACTATTTGAAGATCCGGATCCGGATCCGCAAATCCAGTCCAGGTTTTCTTCTTAATAAAATAGCAAAATCGACAGGAAGTTAACATTTTTATTTAAAAAAAAAAACAGTACTGGGTTTGGTGATGTTCTATATTGTCTGAATCAACTTTGTTTGTGTTCATTTATGTGCTATAGACCAATTATTTGTTTACTAACATTGAGCCTGGACGCACAGGTGATTGTTTCACGCAATCAATTCCCAACCTGTTTCGGGGTGCACTGGTTTCAGCACACCCCAACCCCCTCTTGTGTGTGTTGGCTAGTGAGACGCGTCCTAACGAGACCTGATATAATGGGTTTCGTTGCGCGCATACTGGCTGCACGCAGCCAGTATGACGTCGTCTGTTAAGGGGTCTATAAGAGTGACTTTGAGAGCTGTTTACTGTACACTGTAAGTCAATGAGGAGCATATTTTGAATGATCAATTTCTAATCAATGGAGCAATTATTTTTTATTTCTTGTCCACCTTTGGAGTTACATCATGGCAAGGTAACTACACAACCCAAACCTCTACCAAAGTGGTCTTGCCCTTTAAGAGATCCATTTGGTCGGGTAGGACCACTACTGGTCGACAAGTGGTATTGCATGAAGCTCAAAATGCAAGTTATTCATCCTCTGCCCAAATGGGCTTTCTGTATTGATAATTTATTCGGACCACCGATCAATCCCTACATATTCAATATGTCCATCGTTTCTCAAGTTACGTTGCTAACAAACAAACAAACAAACAAACAAATAAGGTACAAAATACATGGGAGCATTAAATGTGTTTTTTTCTTTTTCATTTCCTGAAAAGTTAATATTTTGGAACATAGCTGGATTCTGCCAGACAGCGACGATATGTGTAATTATAATAATAGGCCATGTGGAGTGGAAGTGAGTGGAACATAATTGCACAAGCTGCATCTTAATCTAAATCAATGAGTGACATAACACTGCACTATATAGTACCGTATGTTGAATATTAATGCAGCACAAATGTAAAAGGAGATAGATCTACACATTAAGACCCAACATTATCATAAATTACAGGTGATTCTGAATACTTCAGTTCAGCAAGTGTATTCATTAAGTGTGCTCATAACAGAATTATACTTTAAGCCAGGGGTCTTCAACGTTTTTCAGGCCAATTAAGGACCCCCTCGCTCAGAGAGAGATGGAGCAGGGACCCCCACTACATACTGTATAAAAGTAAGATTAAACTTTTTCGTAGACGGCTTCATAGACTTGTTTGACAGCACTATCTTCAGTATATGTTGGATTCGTGTTAATCCGTATTTTCAGACATGTAACCACTTAAACCGTCAATACTTAGTAATCTTGACCTTTCACTCTGTACTTGGTCTGCTCTTTTTTCCCTTTTCACCAACCAAACTTCTTTGCCAAAAATATATAAATATATAATATGTAGATCTGCTATTTTTGGCCAAAGTTCTCCTCAGTATAGGGAGGGATGCTAGGGTTCAAGTGGTTCATGTCAAAGAACAACAACAAAAAAACAAATTTGGCGGCCCCCCTGTTGAAGACCCCTGCTGTAAGCTATTTACAACTAAGTCAATACAGTATACTACTGTAGAAAAGAAGAATTGTGGAGGTACTAAGTTGGTCAGCGTGGCCTTCTACTGAGTTTCAGAAACATTCATCACAGTATAGATAACATCTGCACACACATGTTCTGTCCTCTAAAACACACAGACACACGCACACACACACACACACACACACACACACACACACACACACACACACACACACACACACACACACACACACACACACACACACACACACACACACACACACACACACACACACACACACACCTCCTCTAAGCTCCCAGACTGCCAGTGCTATCGTGAAATCTTTTACAGAATGGTTATAAGGGACACATCAGGAGGACGAACGAACACACAAACGCTCTTTCTCTCTCTCTCTCTCTCTCTCTAAGGTCAGCCTTAACATGGTTTAGTATTATCCATATGGTAAAGGTTAGGGATATGAGGATGAAAGATCATATACCGTCGCTGTCAGGTGGAATTACCTTGCATCTCCAAAACCATTCCTTTTTTATCATTATTTTACAAACATTATCAAGTTGTGAAAATAGCTGATCTACAAGCTCACAACGGGTGAGCTTGTAGATCTGCTATTTTCACTGCTTTTGTGCGACACTCTTGCATGATGAAGCAGTAGGGCGTTAATTTACGATAAAACATAAAACGTCGCAATGCAGAGATGCAAGGTTTCTGCCCCGATATATCCAGGTCTGGCGGTTCAGCGTACCTCGTTCTACCCTACAAAAGGCAATACAGTACAACAGAACCTGCATGAGCTGTGAACATCCAGGCTTTAACACTGTGTTATCTGCTTTGCTGCTCAAAACGTTATGCTTTTACACCGCTGCATCTCATGGGCAAATATTGTACTTTTTTTTTCACACTCCACTTCTTTGGTACTCCAAGTATACTTTGATGCCAAAACCTCAATTACATTGTTGAATACAAAACGTTTATACTTGTATGGGTGCGGTCACACTGAACTTTAATTACCTGGTGTTTTTTTTGTAGATATCTGCGGATGGCAACAAACCACTCCTTTCCCATTGAAAAGTATTGGCAGAATCCAGCCAAATAGGTAGAATTAAAGTTCGGTGTGACCTCACCCTGACAGAGTATTTCTACATTGGGGTATTTTTACTTTTACTTTAAGCTGTACTATGTAACTTTGTTCGTGATTACAATGTTATTTTGTCAAGAACAGAAGGTTGCTTTAAGTCAGATGTTCTCAGTGGGGTCCAGGGAACCAGCATCACAATAAGTTTAACCACTTTAACCATATGTTATACTTTGGCTATTCAAAAATAGCCGATCTACAAGAACACAGCTCTAGCTTGTAGATCTGCTATTTTTGAAAAAAAATCGTGAAAATCTTGAACTTTTCTTGATTTTACTTCTCTTCTGGAAGTTCCTGGAAACAAAATCTTTTGAGATGCGGACCGCAACCAATTACATATCAATTTGGTGGTCCTTCCATGAAAAAAGTTTGAGAACCACTTTAAGTAAAATCTTTGCGATCTTCTTTCCCCACTTCTTTCCCCCACTGCAGTGGTCATTGACATGAAAAAGTTTGAGAACTACGTGCTATAAATAAAGTGGATTGAATGGTGTGTATGGTTTGTCATCGGGCTGGCTCTAGCATGGGCCTCAGAGGAGGGCCAGCACACCCTGGGAGAAAATGCTGCAGCACACGGCAGCCATTTGGCTCTTATACGTCACACTCAGGGGAGTGGGAAGTGTTGTTCATCTCCCCTCCAGAATGACCAAAGATGGTGGATTTACAATATTCCATCCCAATCGGAGCCACTAGAGGCGAACATTGCATACTAATGGTCTCCTAAGTGGGGGCCGTCGTGACAGCAGATCTCACACACGTCCTATGTTTACTGGTGCTATAGATCAGTGGTTCTCAACCAGTGGTCCGGGGACCACCAGTGGTCCTTGAGGGGGTTCCAGACAAATTAATAGTTAGGAACCAAATTGACCCTTATGTGTCTGTAACTCTGAGAGTGCACAAATGGAACCAAATGGACCAGTAATGATGATGATACAGTGTAGATTGGGACCCCCAAGAAATCAAAATGGTTGAGTCCCAGGCATATATCTTTTCAAATGGGGGTCCCTGGGCTAATATGTGTCAATTTGGGGGTCCTTGAGGCGAAAAAGGTTGAAAACCACTGTGCTAGATCCCGCGAGAGTGTGTTGCTGGGACAGAGATAGGTCAATAATAAGGTCGATTTTCTCCTGACGTGTCTCTCTGAAGAACGACATTTTGGTGTCAAAATGTTCGGAATATTGTGTGGCTTGTGGCGATGGGATCCAATATTTAGTTCAGTGACCATGGGGGTAAAGACTCATTCAGAAGCTGTGTTCATGTTCACTTGTCCCATTGGAATGAATAGACTCCCAACCTAATTCCGCGTTATCAGTTTGGCCAATGCCAGGCTAGCGATTCTCAACCTGTGGGGCCGCGGGCCCCTACTGGTGAGCATTGCAACTGGGCCCCAAAAAATAATTGCCAAAATAAATAATTGTATTGATAATATAACATGAATATAACGAAATATGTGTAAAGCAACACGGCCCACCCATCTGACCACAACACATTGAGTGCCAAAACCGTATTAATAGGGTTTTGCAAATACACCCGTGGAGTGCCAACTTTCCTAAAAAACGTATATATACGTTTTTTTTTATCTTTTTGTTTTTTTCCATGCGGGAGGGGCTAGAGCAGCTCTGGGATCACCCTAGGCGATTCTGAGAAGGAAGGGCCAGATGGATCATCGTGTCAAAAACATGGCTCCCCATCCGCTTCCGGTCTATTTCCTTCTCTAAAACGCCTATAACTCCGGGGAAAACAACTCATTTTGCATCAGCGATCGCTCTGCCATTGTTACTCGCGTGAGAGATGTTATCGTTCCAGCCGTTAGCCAGGACCATCGGGTAAAATGGAGGCATGCTTTTTTTTTCATGGATCGCTCCTCATGAAGTCTACAGCTTTAAACAGCACAATGGAGCTTAACGGTGAGATTCCCGGCACCGAACGTATTCTGTTATTATAACATTCTGGCACCCAATGTGTTAACACGGCAGCACGTGGGCCACAAAGCGTTTTTGAGATTTTCCAAGCGGGCCCTGATCCAGAAAAGGTGGAGAACCAGCTGCTGTTATGGTCAATGGCCACCCACCGGGAAAAGAAAATCCTGCCATGCCTCCATCCATCCCCCATCTCCCCGCATGCAGAAAATGGCATCATCTGAGCAAGAAAGGATAAGATTGGCTTTAAACACTCAGGGAGGGGGGACCGACATGTACTTGTCATCACAGGGATCTCAGCCCAGAAGCAGCTTAAAGGCAAAGAATTTATATCTGGGGATAACAGACCATCCCTGGACACACACAGACTGTAGCTCCACAGACCATGATTCACTATAGTGCTGCCTGGGTCCAACTTATACAGTAAGGCTTTGATGGTGGAGATGTGGTGGGTGTCGATGCAGTGCTGCTCGCATGGGGATATGCACACTGTATCTCAGTACTGACACTGGGGAATTTGCTGTAACAAACAGAAGCGGCAGAAGTGAGATCCTCGGGTTTTGGTGCTTTCCTGTCGTTTGGCACAGATTTGGAGGGTTGGCAGAATGTGAGGAAAGTGTAGGGGCACGTTAACCCATTAAGACCGGGAACGTATCTGTGTGTAATTTTTAGATTTATTTGGCTATTCAAAAATAGCAGATATACAAGCTCATAGTGCGGCACCGAGTGCCGCACTATGAGCTTGTAGATCTGCTATTTTTGAAAAATCTGGAAAAATATTTTGCCACAAATCTATATATAAATTAAATTATATATTTTTTTAAGCGAACATTTATAAAATATTTAGTTCCAGGAACCCCCAGAAGCAAAGATTTAAGTTACAAATGTCCACAAAAAAAAAGAAAAAAATTCAAACAGTTGCACAACTTTTCATGATTTTTCAAAACATTTTTATTTTTGAATAGCCCAACGAAATCTAAAAATAACACACAGATGCGTTCCCGGTCTTAAAGAGTTAAAAAGCTCATAAACAGGAAGTACCCTAACCCAGTATGAGTATAGGCCTATAAGCAGTGTTATGTATTCAAAGTGTGTCAGACCAAAGAATAATATGTTATAAACCACCCAGACACATTAGAATGATAATATAACATAACGTACTGGCCAAAAGATGGCGGTGCACTCTAGGGTATATAGTATGACCTGAGCGTCACCTGAGCGTGTCATCAGGTGAGGTGTTTAGCCCCACCCAGAAAAACTGCTCTCAGCAGGAAATCCCCAAAACAGGGCATTTCCTCTTTAACAACCGGCAGTGGTGGAAGTACTCAAACCGCCGGTACTAGTGAGTCAAAGCATTGATACATCTGGTCAAATATTACTCAACTAGTGTTATAGTTGTGATGGTCTTTCAAGTTTGTACTTGAGTTAAAGCACTGGAGTACTGGCTTTAAAAAAAATTACAAAGTTTTTTTTTTATATCAATGCATTGCTGTGCAAAAATCTAGATTTTCCATAAACTTAAAACAAATATCAACAATTGTGAAAATAGCAGATCTGCAAGACAAGGTCAGAACACTTTACGATGCGTTGTGAGCTTGTAGATCTGCTGTTTTCACTATATTTGAAATTGGATTATGTGGTTTAATACAATGTACAATTTCCCCTATGTGCAAATGCAGTCGAGTCAGAAGTACAATATTTGTCTTTGAAATGTAATAGAGGAATTCCACTACACTTGATCAGTCAAGTATCCAAAAAATACAAATACTCAAGTAAAGTCCAGAAATATCCCACTTCTGACACCATTGTATAACAACAAGTTTACTAGTAACCAGGAAGTCACATACAGCCAATGCACCATGGGTACTGTAGTCTATGCAGTTACAGTACGTAACAGTACTCACGTAAATATACTTTGGTTACTGTCCACCAATGACGGGAAATGTAAGATGAGCGCATAGTGCTTGTCACGGGCCGGACTGCGTCCAGGACCGAGAGGAGATTCAGAGACTCCGCCGGCCCCAGCTATCCATCAAACAGAGACTTTTTAGTCTTGCGGTGACACTGCATAAAGCCTCTGAATTTATGAAAATTGATGGCCATTAGTTGCATCTCTCTGCCCTGTAGTTCAGTTCGATTTGGGTTTGATCACACTGGGGGAGTCGTAACACCCAGACAGGGGAAGATGTAAGTCTTGTTGTTAGTGCCAAAAAGCCATTGGAAAATGCTTCATCACAAGCCCCAATGATGGCTTGACATCTCGGTTTATACGATAAGACAGTGGTTCTCAAAGTGGGGTCCGGGGTCCCCAGCAAAATGTGTTAATACAGCATCACAATTAACAACTTCATCCATATTTTATAGGTTGGCTATTGAAAAATAGCAGATATACAAGCTAGCTTGTATATTCTATTTTTGAACAGTTTATAAAAATGTTTGGAAGATTTTGAATTTCTTAAAAAAAGAAATTACACAAATCTGCTCTTCTGGGGGTCCCTGGCACAAAACTATTTTCAGATGGGGGGTCCGTGGACAAATGCATATCAATTTGGGGGTCCTTGACATGAAATATTTTTAGAACTACTGCGATAAGACACTCGGGGGACGGAGTTACAAAGCTTTTTTTCACACCTGACTTTGTACGTACTCTGTGACTAGAAACGTGCATGTCATTTATCAAACTAGGCGCTAACCGGCCGAGAAAGGCAGTCTGCTCATCATTTTAAAGCCTACATTTCGCGTCATCGCAGAGTGTACCTCTCTCTCATTTATGCACATTATGCAATTAAGGGAGGCCGTGCAAATACGTGAGAGGAATATATGTTGCAGATTATGCGTTTAATAACGGGAAGATATGATAAATGTGGTTGATTATGCATTCTGCTGGGTTTACTGAACGCTGGCACCGTTCGTACGGGCCAGATTGGTGTGGAACTAAAAAGCAGGCGCTAATTAGTGTAGGCAGGTTATATTAGCCACTTAAAACCCTATACATATTATGATCGGGTTCCCACAGGGCTCTATACGTATTTTTTTTTATTGTATTTTTTTATCCCACGATTTTGCAACCCTTTTTTCACCCGGTGCCAATTTTCTAAGTGATCCTGGGCACTGCACTCCCCCCACCAGCCTAGGGAGCCCAGGGCCGAGCTCATGCCTCCTTCAATGCATGAGAGCCAACTGACCTTCTTATCACCTGACAGGGGGGAGTTTCCCCGGTTGGACGTAGCGCGTGGAAGGAACACGTTATTCCAACCAGTTCCCTTCCCCTCCATCAGGCGCCCCGGCTGTCATGGAAGAGGCGGTATAGCGACCAGGATTACTGCATGTTTTTGTGAGGGTATTAATTAGGAGACACAGGGAGAAGACCACAGAGCTCTATTTTAAGTCTGCTCCTATTTTTCCCCCTCAACACCAAATCTCGTAGCTGAATAAAGCAGATCTACAAGCTCACAACTTTGTGACAACTTTGTGAGCTACACACTGTAGTAGATGTGCTATTTTCACCACAGAATACTGGAGGAATGCTAGGGTTCAAGTGGTTAAAAGGAAAGGTGTGATGGAGATGACAGTAATTGAAGCAAGTAGACAAAGACAGACAAAGAAACAAGAATGTAAATGTAGCCTATAGCAGGGGTCTTCAACAGGGCACTGGGACCCCTAGGGGATCCCCAGAGTTACTACAGGGGGGCCGCCAAATCTTTATGTGATAGGATTTTTTTTTGTACATGAATCACTTGAACTCTATAGCTTCCCTAATCTGAGGGGAACATTAGCCGAAAATACACAACGCCTCGCTGCATGGCGTTGTGAGCTTGTAGATCGGCTATTTTCCGGCAAAGAGGTTTGGTATGGGGGGGGGGGGGAGAGCAGACCAAGTAAAGGTTTTCTAAGTATTGAGGGTTTAAGTGGTTAACTGTCAGAAAATACACATTGACATGAATCCAACACAATCACAATGATAGTGCTGTCACATAGACACAAGTCTATGAAGCTATCTATGAAATCTATGAAAAAGTAATCTGCAACACAATTTTATACAATATGTAGTGGGGGTCCCTGCTTCATCTCTCTCTCAGCTTGGCCTGAAAAACATTGAAGACCCGGTGCCTATTGATTAAACAGCCACGCTAAAGGCCAAGTGTATACAATACAATTTCATTTTGTGACCACATGCACTTGATGCGTATAGACAAGAGCACCGACCGCACATGTGCTTGAACAGACAAATAGACACTCTGAGGGGAGTTTGAGAGTGGATCACACCTTGGTGCCCGATAAAAGACTTGAAATTGAAGTGTGTGTTTGTTGGCAGTTTGGTTATAAACGGAATACAAACAGAACAGAAAACGAATACAAAAGATTACTTTTTGAAGCTTTGCTGAAGGAATTAGAATCTGAGTTCTTCAGAGAATAACAGGGATGCAAAGAAATTAATCGTCTCCGTCGGGTGGAATCCCCATATGTCCAAAACTGTTCCATTTCAGAATTCAAATTCAAAAACGTCAAAAGTAGCATATATCTACAAATCTTCAAAGCGCACCACTTCGCGCTGCGTTTTGAGCCGTGTTTCGAGCTTGCGGGTCTGCTGCCTCTGATATTTTTGTGTGACACTGTAGTATGATCAAGTAGGGCAGTGGTTCTCAAACTTTTTCATGTCAAGGACCCCCAAAATGTATATGTATTTGGCCGCGGACCCCCATCTAAAAATGTTGTTCCAGGGACCCCCAGAAGCAAAGATTTGAGTTACAAATGTTCGCTTTAAAATATATATATTCAAAGATTTGCACAAATTTTCAAGATTTTTCAAAAATAGCAGATCTACAAGCTCATAGCGCGGCACTCGGTGCCGCGCTATGAGCTTGTATATCTGCTATTTTTGAATAGCCAAAGTATAAAAGGTCATCATTATTCTGATGCTATATTTACACATTTTGCTGGGTACCCCCTGGAACCCTCTTAAGTACCCCTGGGTCCCCGGACCCCACTTTGAGAACCCAGGAAGTAGGGCATTAATTTATGAAAAAACACAAAAAGTAAAAATATGGAGATAAGAGGTTTCTGCCCGACAGCAACGAAATGACGCAAGTGGGGCCTCTTCTCACAATGGCCTCTCTTGCCATGGCACAAATTCTTCAGTTGTCTGGAAGGTCTTTAGATTACGCTTTGTGTCGAGTACGGCACGTGTTGCTCTTGCTCTTGAACACATGATTCCTCTGGCACGTCTGCAGACACAAGTTGCAGTATAATCACAACCACCCTGTCCAGAGGGCCACATTGCATATACTGTCGGGCAGACTCTTCTTATCTCCGTATTTTAGCTTTTTTCATGAGTTAATCGTGGAAACCCCATATGTCCAAAACTGTTCATTTCAGGATTCAAATTCAAAAACGACAAGAGTAGCATATATCTACAAGGTCAAAACGCATCACTTCGAGCAGCGTTTTGAGCTTGCGGATCTGCTGCAAGCTCAAAACGCTGTTCAAATCTGTTTTTCTCACATTTCTCACATTGTGTGAACTGTATATAAGTAACGAGAAACTAGTCTTCAAATAATTGTAGTGGACTAAAAGTACAATATTTGCCTCCAAGATGTAGTGGAGTAGAAGTAAAAGAACTGAAAATTGTAAATAAAAATACCTCAAAATTGTACTTATAAGCACAGTACTTGAGTAAATGTACTTAGTTACTTTACATCACTGGTACACAGGCCATTTGGCTGGAGTATCACAGCTCACATTTTGTTGTTGTGCCCTGCTGTCCCCAGACCAAAGCGTATACATTTCCCATGGGGGCCTTATAGTGCATGGCCTTATCAGGGCTCAAGCCCTGGCCTTCAAGGACATGAGCTAAAAAAGAACATTATTAATATATTTCATAAATGATTAGATGTTTGCCCCCCCAGGGCCCAGGCATGCTATACAGAGGTTTCCTGTGCGTATACTATGATCAGAGCACTGTAGTGTGTAAACAAACAAATCACATCCGCTACGTCGGTATAGCCGCGGCGCCAGCAGGTGAAAGATCATAATTTATTGTCACATCACAGGTTTTTTCACAGGTGTAAAGAAGTGGGCGAAATTATTTCTTTTGTGCGTGCTCATTTTGTAGTTTGTGTGAGAAAAACGCACGTGATAGACAGGTTAATAATCAAAAAAATCACACCCAGTGTGAAGTGAGTGGTGCCTTTGATGAGTTCATTATGCGCATATGTTTCACTCCTGTTTGTGTTTAATTAGGGTAACTGGTTGCATCTTTGTGTTGCAATCAGCTGCAGCTGTTGAGCTGCAAAAATATAATCTCTGCTGTCCGGCAGGAACCAGCAAAACTCCAACATTTTTCAGGAAATGACAAAAACAAAACAAAAAGTGGAGTTAGGGGGTTTTGTTCATCATTGATAAGAACAGCTAAATGGACCTCCATGCTCACAATGAGGTTGGAGGTCAAAAGGGGGTGGAGCCTGGAGTCAGCAAGACCAGCTAACTCCACCCCCCTTTGGTGGAGTTAGCTGGTTTATCAGAAAGTTTGAGGATCCAATGGAGTTAGCTGGTTTTGTCAGAAGCGCTTTTTAATACTTTTCATTGGTTCAATATTTTTGTCAACATACAGCTCACAGCTTTTATCAACACACAAGCTCAAAACGCGTTGCAGTGCGACGCGTTTTGAGCTTTTAGATCTGCTATTTTTCCTACTTTTGTGTGACATAGAATGGTTAAGTACGTCATTCATTTACGAAAAAAGTTAAAATATGGAGATAAGAAGTGTCTGCCCAACAGTATATTAGGCAATGTGGCCCTCTGGAGTGAGTGTGGAAATAGTGTCCCTCTACATCATCAAAGTTGCCCACCCCTGGGCTAGTAATAAATAATAATATAATAATAATATATAATAATAGTAACAGTTTTGGACATAATGAGGTTTCCACCCGACAGAGACAGAGATATGTAAGTGTATACTTAACATGCCGCCATGAGGCGAGGTTAAAAAATAAAGGGCCAGCCCAGTTGCACTGCAGTTCAATATGTAGATGAAGTGTCAGACAGAAGCGCTCGGAAACAACAACAACAACACATGAAAACAGAATAAATAGAGTGTAATGGAACTTTCCAGAAGGTCACAGACCTTCTGTTGGGACGTGTGAGCTGGAAGGGAACAGAGAAGTGGAGCAGACAACCACCACATGAGGAGCTCTGGAGAGAGACTGTTACGGTACTGACCTGCAGGGTTGCCGGGGCGACAGAATAGACAAACAGGTGTGTCCCGCTTACGGAGCCAAAATTGGACCTGAATCCTGCCAAAATAAAATAAAACCTCTGGCTTCTCTGCCTCTGAACAGCAGTACGCTGTAAAATGTTATTTTTCCAAAAATGGAAAGAAGAACCTGCTTTTTTTTCTCCAATGGACCCAATGTATTTATTAGTTTAGTCTTATTATTACACGGCTTGTTTGAATGCTCGATTCTGATTGGTCGATCACTGAATTCAGTGGTGGAAAAAGTACTAAAATTCTTTACGTAAAAAAGTAACAATACTGCAATATAGAAATACTCCGTTACAAGTAAAAGTCCAGAATTCAAAAATTACTTGAGTAAAAGTACAAAAGTATTGGCATCAAAATGTACTTAAAGTACCAGAAGTAAAAGCACTAAAGTATTTGAAAATAGCAGGTCTACAAGCTCACAACGCGTCGCGATGCGACACGTTGTGAGCTTGTAGATCGGCTAGTTTCAAATAGCCTATGTATAAAATAGGGCTAAAGTGGTTAATGTACAGTATGTTTTATAATATAATATTTTTTATCTGCAACGTAACTAGTAACTAAAGTTCTCAAATAATTGTAGTGGAGTAGAAGTACAATATTTGCATCCGAGATGTAGTGGAGTAGAAGTTAAAAGTACTGAATTGTTGAAATACTCCAGTAAAGTAAAAGTACCTCAAAATTGTACTTACAATACAGTACTTGAGTAAATGTACTTAGTTACTCTACACCACTGGTTATTTCTGAATAATGACCGCTGTCTAATCAAAGCCTCGGAGCACCTGGCCACGCTGCTTGATTGTGTGCCGTATCCAACATGACAGCCATGTAAACAAACGCACAATGTCATTTAGAGCAGTGGGTTTCAACCCTTTTCATATCAAGGTCCATTATTTATTCTGCATTTGAGCCACGGAACCACCATTTGATGAGATTTAGACTCTCAGACCCAAAACTTTGAATACGTTCTCGTTGGATAAGATTTTGTCGTGTTGATGTGGTATCATCATAGGAGAGATAACAGGCATTTTAATCCATTAAAACTCTTGAGAGCGTAAAATGAGACCAAATGGACCCTTATGGGTCCATTTGGCTTCATTTTACGCTTTGGGTTCATATGTATAATTAACCCATTGAAACAGGGAAGGCATCTGTGTAACCACTTTATTTTATACTTTTGCTATTCAAAAATAGCAGATATACAAGCTCATAGTGCCGCACTATGAGCTTATATATCTGCTATTTAAAAAAGAAATCATGAATAAACTTGGAATATATATTTTTAAAGCTAACACACATGTACTTATCAGTGGTTCTCAAACTTTTTCATGTCAAGGCCGCGGACCCCCATCTCAAAATATGTTGTTCCAGCGACCCCCCCCCCCCCCCCCCAGAAGCAAAGATTTGAGTTAAAAATGTTTGCTTTAAAAAATATATATATTCAAAGATTTGCAAAAAAAAAAAACAGCACGGCACTCGGTGCCGTGCTGTGAGCCTGTATATCTGCTATTTTTGAATAGCCAAAGAAATCTAAAAATGACACAGATTCTTCCCCTGTCTTAATGGATTAAAAAAAACACAGACAGACTTAAACACTTTCAACCTGGTGTCCCTATTTTGGGCATAGGTCATTATACAGATGACCTTTTGTAAAAAAAAAAAAAAAATCTATCTAATGTTCTAAACGTTTCTAAAATAGCATCGCAATCCAACACATTGTGAGCTTGTAGATCTGCTATTTGTACGCAAAACACTGTCATATCGTCTCTGTCGGGTGGAAACCTCATACGTCCAAAACAGTTACTTTTCAGGATTCAAATCCGAAAACAGCAAAAGTTGCAGATCGACAAAAACAAAAAAAGTATGGAGTATGGAGAGTATGGAGATACAAGGTTTCCGTTCCGACAGCGGCGATAAAGTACAGAAGTTATGCCTCTCAAATTTCAAACAAATACTGCAAAACAGGGAGCAGGTGTCCGGAGGAGGATAGTGGCTCTGCTATGCAGTCTCACTCTTTTGATTTGTTTTGCTTGCAGTGTGAGTGAAGCAGGGAGGGGAACATTTGGAACTTGTTTGACAGCTTACAGTATCTATAAAAGAAACAACTGACACAGCTATTTGTTTTTGTTTTCAGAAACAACATCACAGGAGAAAGCCAAAAGTACTGTACATGAAAAAATAAAGAAGCCTTTCTCTGAAATATGTGTTCTATTCTTTTGTGGTTCCACAGAGTGATTTGATCTTTTGTTATTCAAACTCTTTTGCATCGTGTTAACCAATTACCTAGACTTTATACCCTATATACTTTGTTGACAGTATAGTCCCCTGGGGGGCTATACTAGCCCCTCCCCCTTCTATTTTATTGGTGTAGAGGTTTACACACCTCTACACCAATCAACAGCTCTGCAGATATGCAAGCTCACAACATGTTGCAATGCATGAATTTGTAGAAATGCTAGAATAGAGACACGAGGGTTCATGTGGTTAATTTCCGTAGTCTGTATCCCTAAAAATAAACTTCTGAATAGTTTAGTATTCAAAGGAACCTGCTTTCGCGGCAGTGGCTCAGGGGTAGAGTGGCCGGGTAGAGTGAACTGGAAACTGCAAGGTTCCCAGTTCGATCCCGGGCTGGGGGGCTCCCCCAGAGTTAGTGTCGAAGTGTCCTTGAGCAAGACGCTGAACCCCTAATTGCTCCCGATGAGGAGGTTGGTGCCTTGCATGGTTTCCTCCGCCATCGGTGTGTGAATGTGTGTGTGTGCACAATCTATGTAAAGCGCTTTGGATGAAAGCGCTGCACCATTTACCATTTGAAAATACTTAAAGGGTAAGACCACTTTGGTAGAGGTTTGGGTTGTGTAGTTACCTTGCCATGATGTAACTCCAAAGGTGGACAAGAAATCAAAAATAATTGCTCCATTGATTAGAAATTGATAATTCAAAATATGCTCCTCATTGACTTACATTGTACAGTAAAACAGCTCTCAAAGTCACTCTTTTAGCCCATAAATGAACCCAAACATAGCTGATTCATACAATATAGAACATCACCAAACCCAGTACTGTTTGTTTTTTTAATAAAAATGGCAACTTCCTGTTGATTTTACTATTTGAAGATCCGGATCCGGATCCGGATCCGCTGATCCAGTCCAGGTTTTCTTTCTAATGAAAATAGCTAAATCAACAGGAAGTTAACATTTTTATTAAAAAAAAAACAGTACTGGGTTTGGTGATGTTCTATATTGTCTGAATCGACTTTGTTTACATTCGTTTACGTGCTAAAAGAGTGACTTTGAGAGCTGTTTTACCGTACAATGTAAGTCAATGGGGAGCATATTTTGAATTATCAATTTCTAGTCAATGCAGCAATTATTTTTCATTTCTTGACCACCTTTGGAGTTACATCATGGCAAGGTAACTACACAACCCAAACCTCTAGCAAAGTGGTCTTGCCCTTTAAGTATTGTTTTTAAAGGAAGCCCTACCGTCCTTTAACTCAAGAACACATTTGACAGAGCAACGTTGTAGTTGAGTAATATTTGACCAAGGAGTACCTATACTTTGACTCAGGAACTGGGGTTGAGTACTTAGTCCAACACTGAAAAAAATCCAAGGGAGACCATTTTCAGCATGGACAACGTGCTCCCTTCCAGCTCGTAAATTATTTGTCAAGTGGCAAGGAGCCCTTTATGGTCACACAGTGAGTGGGTGATGTCAATAATGAGGTTGCACGCTCCACAGGGCCGGGGGAACACAGACATACCACCTCAACCTACTCAAACCATGAGGGCTGCCGCAAAGTGGATGCCGGGTCAAGGTTCAATGTCTATCCGATGCCTCCGATAAGACAAACACAGCTATACGCACTGCTTGGTTTTCCACTACGCTGCACTATTGGCAGGCCCCTTGTCTCCAGAGTCCTCCTCCAAGCCCACTGGCTCTCAGTGTCAGGGGGTCCTCAGCTAAATGTGTTGATAAAGCATCAAAATCAGTTTAACCACTTCTTATCGTAACTTATACTTTGGCTATTCAAAGGGTCCCAACGAAATGACTGATAGTGTAGGTATGGAACCAAATGTCATTTTGTTCGATTTGTACAGAAAAACTGATGGGGGTCTGTGGCTTGATGCATGTCAAACTGAGGGGTCTTTGAAATTCTAAAAGCTTGAGAATAACTGCTCTAAGTATCAAACAGCCTTCTCCACTCCCTAGGGCAGTGGTCCTCAAAGTGGACCCCCAGGGGTCCTGGAGGAGTTATGGGTCTGTAACTCTGGGCGTGTACAAATGATTTGGTTCCATTTGTACTCTCCCAGATTTATGATTTAATAACATAGATTGGAGTCCCAGAGATACGTTGAAAATGGTATCCAATGGGGGTACTTGGCCTCATGAATATCAAACTGAGGGTCCTTGACGGAGGGAATTTTATTTTGAGAACCACTGCCAGGCCCAATGTCCTTGAGGGGGTTCAGGGGGTCCCCAGCAAAATGTGTTAATATAGCATCACAATCAGTTTAACCACTTTAACCCTATACATTGGCTATTTTAAAATAGCCGATCTACAACGTGTCACTATGCAAAAAAAAAAATTGAGCTTAGATTTTTTTTATCTTGATTTTTGTTTTAAAAAACATTTTGAATATTTTGGAAACCATTAAATTGTTTGTTGTTAAATTGTAACACAAATCTTCTATGGTTTCCTGCATGGCACACAATCTTTTCAGACGGGGGTCCGCAGACAAATACATTGGCGCTACTTGACATGAAAAAGTTTGGGAACCACTGCATGAGGGTGAGCAGGTCGCAATGATAGGTGGGCAACCTGGGCAGTGGGTCGGAGAAGCAGACTGGTATCACTGAGGTTGCTGGTTTGTGCCCGACCAGATGGCAGAAATATCTGGCAAAATGACAGCTGGAAAACAGAGGGCTGTCATAGTAAAGATCAGATACCAGCTCCTGAATACAACTCTGTTCTATTCTATTTCATAAAATAGTATTCTACTAGTCCATACCGGGGGATGTGCGCAGTCAAAGTATTTGTTATGTATGGGCAAGGCGTGTGTTCCTATGAGTCGATGTCTGCCGTTGAGTGGATGTCTGCAGGTCAGCGCGTTAAGGGGTTCGCGGACTCGTCACAGACCCCCAGCGAACACACACACACACACACACACGGAGCAGGTCCACGCGTTAAGGGGTCGGCAGACCTGACACTCTGCTGCACGTCATCGCCGACCCCCAGCGAATGCTTCGTTGCGCTCTGCTCCGCTTGTATCAACTAGAAGTTCGGAAGTACCTCTAGCGCCCGTGCCCACACGTAGCGCCCACTTGGCAGCGCATATCAGTAGCATAGCGTCATGAGGGCCAGTGGGGCCATGGCTCGGTCAGTAAAGACCCTGTAGCGTGTCTGATATGTGGCATAGAGGGGCGGATTTTAAATCTCCAAAGAAAACATCCATGGGCTACCATTGGTTCAGCAATCTGTGCGGCCGCCCTGCGGCCCTCCTCCTCCCCCAATGTGCAGTATTGAGAGCCCTGACGTCACAACATTTGGAGCGATGGCCACTGCACTCTGGTTGGTTGGGGTACACCTAGGGCCCAGGTAGAACCCACTTAAAGCCTGCATGGGCAAACCCAGTTAGGACCCGCCTCGGTGCCACATAAACGTGGCTAGTTGGGGCCCACCTAAGGGCCAGGTAGAACCTACTTATAGCCCACATGGGCATCCCAGTTAAGACCCGACTCGGCCCAACATAGAATTGCCTAGGTGGGGGGTGTCTTTTGTTTCTCCAGCAGAGTTTCTAGTGTCTCTATCTCTCTCTGGAAGAGGTTGCACATGAACTCTGCAGCCGCACTGAGATGCTCTAACACAAACACTCTGACATTAAGCTGCTTCACACAACAAACATCAGCACCACGTTGCTGTTTGTCCAAAAGACACAATATCTCCTCTCCCACGACGTCATGTGTTCATTTATCGACAGCTGTACAGACTCCATTTGACACATTTTACCTCGTTTATCCAGCTCTCACTGACTCTCCCCTAATAGGACCGAACTTATGTGAAATGACTACATTAGCTAATGCAGCCTAAACGTGCATCGCACGAGACGGACCTGGCATTAGATTAATGACTGAAGTTACTGTGGAGCTACAAGTAGTTTTCCACAACAAAGCCACACAAGCCCACAAAATACACCATCTACAATGTACTAACTGAGCAGCAATATTAACATTCACCACACTAACGTTCATTGTTGACAAAGTGATTTCACAGCTGCTTCAGTTAAGCCACGACAACCACGTTAGCGTTAGCTACATGCTATCGGTGAAAGTGCGTTAGCGTTAGCCGCATGCTAGCGGCTCATGTTAAGCACCCCTGGCCACTAATCATTCAAATACAACGAACGCTATCACAGTAGTGTACATAAACATTTGTTACATTAGTAGCAGGCTGCAGTGACCGAAAAGTCTTGACAATATGAATGACAGGACGATTTATTAGAGAAATGACGGTGATTGTGCCGTCCAGCTCAGCTCGCCCAACTGTAACACTTTATGATTATTAGAAAAGGAGACACATGTGAAGGTGGAAAATAAAATATATGAGATTATATACTTTTGCATGAGCTTTTTTGTAGCAAGTTGGGAGAGAATTGGCCCACTCCTGTGGCCGTGGGGCTCATAAAAAAGTTGTGGGTTCCAAAGGGGACCAGCTCTCTGATTGAGTAGTGAGATGAGTAAACAGCACGCTAACGCTGTTAGCACCTAGAGCTAACAGAGTACAGTACAGTATATACTGTATATAGCATAGCCTGGGCGGCTGTAACCGCGACAACAGACCCCATGGACGCAAATGCGCGAAAACGGCCGTAGAGTTACATAGAGTTTCCCTAAAAAGTTTCCTTTTTGAACATAACGCTTTTTAGCTCAAATCAAAAAGTGACACAGATGCGTTCCAGATCTAAATGGGTTAATTATATGTAGGATATTCTATTCTATATCATGAAATAGTATTATATTCTATTTCATAAAATAGTATTCTATATTCTATTCTATTTCATAAAATATTATTGTATTTCATAAAATAGTAAGCTATTCTGTTCTATTTCATAAAATAGTATGCTATTCTATTCTATTTCTAAAACACAATGAGACAATATTTATTTATTTCAATCCCTTTTGTTTGTCATTTCAAGTGGCTATATTTGACTCCCCGTGGGGAATATACAAGCAACCTCATAAAAAAATTTTGAAAATAAAAGAAAGACAATATTTACAAATATAGAATTTACAGCAGTCTTATTCACTCTATCGGTCAGACAGACTGTCTGTCTGTCTGTCTGTCTGACCGATCTGTCTGTCTGTCTGTCTGTCTGTCTCTCTACAGTATATAAATACCAGACGCACAAGCTCGTGAGCTTGTATATCTGCTATTTTTTGATAGCCAATGTAAAAAAAAAAATCACACCCTGTGTGAAGTGGGCGGTGTGTGGTCATCACAACATGACTCACTTAAAAAAAAGGATAAATGACTTTTTTTTAAGTCCATACTGCTATTCATAGGGCTGCACATGTGTCATGTGTTTCGCTAGCCAATCACAGTCCTGAATTTGCAAAGTCAGCCAATCACATTACAGCTAGTGGTGATGACACTAGCTGTAATGTGATTGGCTGACTTTGCAAAAGTATAGATTTGCATTGACTGTGGAAGGGTTAGGGGTGTAGACTGCGTTGTAGACTATTGGCCAATCACGGTGCAGGATTGGTCAGTGTACAAAACTCACTTAGTGAGTAGTTACAATGATTTGATGCTATAAAGTGCTTACAATGATGTGATGCTATACTAACTGCTTTTGCTGGGGACCCCCTGGAACCCACCCGAGGACCACTTGGGGGTCCCCGGACCCCACTTTGAGAACCACTGACATATACAGTAGCCTGTTTCAGTGAACATACAAACTAGGATGTCTCTCCCATGGGTCTTCCTCCTACCATTGATAAATGTGCATTATGTCGAGAAAAAAAAGGTAAAGATTGTGGTGGCAGGCGTATCTATACATGAGATGAACACGACCGTGAGTTTCACAAGGATTGCGCTCGCGGCTTGTCAGTCCGCCTGTCAGACTGATTCGAGAGCCTCTGCCCACTCTTGTCTTCCACAGTGAGGAAGGCCTGGTATAGTGTATAAGTATATAAGTCTATAGCCCACTCGCCTCTCACTGAAAATAAATTGGCACTGCGTCAATCCCCCCCCGCCCCGCCCCCTGCCTGAGAAGATCTTTAGAGTGTGTGAAGTAGGGTTCTCAGACTTTTACATTTATATTTCAAGATCCCCCCATAACTCTGAGAGCATATAAAATTAAATGGACATTGGTGGAAAAAAGTACTCAAATTCTTTACTTATGTAAAAGTACCAATATAGTCAGGGCTGTTAGCAAAAAAAATGTGGACAGGGCTGACAAAAGCGCCAACTTTTCTCTACATGCTCTCCATCACCATAAGTTTCATTTTGGACGGGGAGCCACGTCATCAAGATGGCGGAATGTAGCTATAAGTGCCAATATCTCGGCTTCCAAGCCATTTAGAAGGTTAATCTTGGTGTCAAGGAATGCATTTAAGCTATTGAGAATACCACTTTGTGGAGTTTGTGTGTTCTCCCCGTGTCTCCTAGGGTAGGTACCCTCACAAAAACATGCAGTAATCCTGGTCACTATAACGCCTCCCCCATGACAGCCAGGTCGCCTGATGGAGGGGAAGGGAACTGGTTGGAATAACGTGTTCCTTCCACGCGCTACGTCCTACCGGGGAAACTCCACCCTGTCAGGTGACAAGAAGGTCAGTTGGCTCTCATGCATTGAAGGAGGCATGAGCTCGGCTCTGGGCTCCCTAGGAGGGGCGGGGGGAGTGTAGCGCCCAGGATCACTTCGATAATTGGCACCGGGTGAAAAAAGGGTTACAAAATCGTGGGATAAAAATATATATATTAAAAATAAAAAAAAAGAGAGAATACCACTTGATTTTTGTTTGTACCAAGATCAAATAAATATGTTCATTCTAGCAATGCATATTTACATCATTTTCATCTTTGTTAGTGGTAGGACACCTTTAAAACTGGATAAATGAAGCATAATGGTAACCTACCACCGGATCGTTGCTCCTCTCTCTATGTAAGCATGCAGTAACAGCCTGATTTGGTTATATTAGCCTCCAGCGTGGATGGGAATTCTCAGTGAGATCATTATGGATCATCATCATACAGTACATGTTTCACAAATGCGTGTGTCTTAAGACTATCTGGTCTACTGAAACTTTTGCAACACTGTTTACAGTTTCACAAATGCGCCTGCCACCACAATCTTTACCTTTTTTTTTCTCGACATAATGCACATTTATCATGGTAGGAGGAAGACCCATGGGAGAGACATCCTTGCAGTTTGTATGTTCACTGAAACAGGCTATATGTCACTGGTTCTCAAAGTGGGGTCCGGGGACCCCCAAGCGGTCCTCGGGTGGGTTCCAGGGGGTCCCCAGCAAAAGCAGTTAGTATAGCATCACATCATTGTAAGCACTTTATAGCGTCAAATCATTGTAACTACTTTTTTTTTTTCACGAGCTTGTGCGGTATTTATATACTGTAGAGAGACAGACAGAGTAGGCCCTTTCGCCAACCCCACCCTGACGCGGAGGAGAAGACACGCCCACAGCGGGACATAGTTGTGAGGCGACAGCGCTACCAACTGCACCACCGTGCCCCCCACGAATCTGCTATTCTCACTACTACTTAACTCTTCGCCACACTGGTTTTCCACCAGTTGGCGCTGTTTGCCATCCTATGACTGATGCTTTCACTGCCAGATGACAACAGACCCGTATCTGACGTAATTTGAGAAAAAAAACTCCCTTTACTTCCTGTGGGACAATTGCTTTATCTCCATTTCTGTTGCTTTGCGGCAATAACAAGCCACATTCAACAGGCTACAACTAAGAAACAGAGTACCGCGACCGGATATCCCCCCCCCCCCCCGACACCCCCAATGTGTGTAATGAGGAGATCGCTGTGAGGACAGCGATAACGGAAAATATTCCATGATTTTTCAAAGGTTGGTAAAAATGCTCGTTTTCGCTGGCAGTGGCGTACCACTATTATTCTGGCAGTTAATGAGTTAAGTTAACTCATTGAGTGCCATTAATGTGTTTCACGTGTTTTTACCGGGCTCAACATGCCAATGACGTGTTTGACGTGTTTTTGAAAAAATAGTAAAAAAAAAAAACGACTCACGAAGCTCAGCAACGGGTGATTATGACGCACCGCTCGTATCAGATATATTGCCAGAATTAACCAAATGTCCAAATCATGGCAGAAATAGTCACTTGTTGATATTCCCATGGTGGCCATCTTGGATTTCAAAGAGATCGCCTTCTGCCATCTTGATGACTTGGCTCCCTGTCCAAAATGAAACTTATGGTGATGGAGAGCATATAGAAAAAATGACTAATACTGCAATATAGAAATATACAAGTAAAAGTCCAGAATTCAAAATTTACTTGAGTAAAAGTACAAAAGTATTGGCATCAAAATGTACTTAAAGTACCCAAAGTAAAAGTACTAAAACATTTGAAAATAGCAGATCTACAAGCTCACAACGCGCCGTGATGCGACGCGTTGTGAGCTTGTAGATCGACTATTTTCAGATAGCCTATGTAGTGGTTAATGTATGTTTCATAATATAATAATGTATATCTGAAAAGTAACTAGTAACTAAAGTTTTCAAATAATTGTAGTGGAGTAAAAATACAATATTTGCCTCTGAGATGTAGTAGAGTAGATGTAAAAGTATTGGAAATTGGAAATACTCAAGTAAAGTACAAATACCTCAAAATTGTACAAAGTACAGTGCTTGAGTAAATGTGCTTAACCACTGTCTGAGAGCTTATACAAATGGAACCAATTGGACCCTTACTTCAAGAACCCCCATAAGAGGGTGTAAACAAAATGGAACCAAATGGACATTTGTATACACTCTCAGAGTTACAGACCTGTAAGGGTCCATTCAGAACCCCCTCAAAGAACCTTGAGGGTCCCCCTGGACCCCACTTTGAGGAACACTGGTCTGAAGTGAACCCGCAACGAGCAGTGAGCTACTGTAGCGGTGGGCTGTAGGCTGCCCACCCACTCAAAAGTTAGAAACGGTACTGGTATTTTCTTCCATTGGCCTAAAATGCATTTTCTGAACTTGTGAGCTCCCAGTGCTAAAGCCTTTACATTGATTCCGCAATGCAGTTATTTTTTTTCTCTCACATTTCCTAATTATTTCCACCCAATCTAAGCCCAATCATTGAATTTATATCATTAGGTGGGAATCTCTGATCGTATAAGACCACAGCCTGCCCCTGCATCGATCAAAACAAAAACAAACAAAACTAAAAAAAAGTAGGTGGAGTGGTTCAGTTATTTATTCCTTCTTTCGCTGAGCTGAGCTCCCTAAACTGGCCTGACACCGAAGTTTGCCTTAGATCTGGTCCAGTGAACAGAGCACAGCGCGGCTCTACAATTTACAATCAATTTGCAATTTTGGCGATTTAGCAGATGCAGTTTATCCAGAGCGACTTGCTAAAATGCTAACGAGGGGTCTGAGAGAGGGTCACGGAAACCTTCTGTGCTAAGCCATGCTGACACAACACCTAATTTTGTTCTCCCCTGCTTTTGTCTCTCGCGTCGGGACAGGAGGGCTGGCGGCCAGTTCGCGTCAGGAGGTGGTCGGGGGCCGCTCGCCCGGTGCTATAAATCATCCGAAGTTTTTCGCAGTGGAAAGGTGAAGCGGAGCACCTTGGGGGCGTCAGCTGTTTGGCTGGACCGCGCCGCCCGAGCCGAGGTCGGGTGGTGGGAGGGGGAGGGAGGGTTGGAGGGGGGAGGGTAGGTGGCAGTGAGGGTATGGTTTGTTGTCGGCAGTGAGCAGAGGGCTATGGCAGGGGTGGGCAACTTTGATGATGGAGAGGGCCACTATATTTCCACACTCACTCCAGAGGGCCACATTGCATATGCTGTCAGGCAGACACTTCTTATCTCCGTATTTTAACTTTTTTTGTAAATTCCAGGTCACACAAAAGTAGCAAAAATAGGCGATCTACAAGCTCAAAACGCGTCGCGGTGTGACACGTTTTGAGCTTGTAGATCTGCTATTTTTGCTATTTTTTAACTGGAATCCTGATTTTGTTGGTGCTATTTTTTATTGAAATCCTGAAAAGTAACATTTTTATTTAATTTCAAATGTATTTAGTTAGTACTTATGTTAACTTTAAGAACTTAAATACAAATACATGGACATAAAAAAGACAATAGCATTTTAATACTAGTCATTAAAGACTGAAGTAATTAAAGTGGGTCATGTTTGCATGTTTGGAATTGTAACAGCTGAAATCAATAATAGCTGAAATCAATAATATATCAGTATTCCGATATTAACCTCTGGGGCGCATTAAGTGAAGGTGGGGGCCGCATGTGGCCCCCGGGGCCGCCAGTTGCCCATGTTTGGGCTATGGGGTGGCACTCCAGTGCTATACTCTCTGATCGGAGCTGAGTTGGACTTGTTTGATCTCCTTTCCCCCTTGCCCCTAACCCCCTCCCGCCCCTTCTTCTTCTTCTTCCCTTTATTTTTTTCTATGGAAATAACGATACGATGGGAACTATGCACGAAAAGCAATTTCACCCACGTTTTTACTTCTGTAAACCTGGCTGTGATGTGACAATAAAGCTGATTCTGATTCAGACTGTTCAGGCTTTTATAAAAACCCTATATACTTAATTGGCTGGAGTCCCCCCGGGGTCTATACTAGGCTCCCTCCTTTTCTCTCTCTATACCGCCAGATCTCTTGCGAAAGGATCAGGTCTACAAGATCACAACGCATTGCCTGAGCTTGTGCAATGAAAAGAGAGGAGTTTAACCAACCTTCATCCGTTCAGATTAGTTTGGGTTTGTTCGTTTTCTGTCGATCAAGTGACTTCCTTTGAGAACTGTTTACGGGGACAGTGGTTCTCAAAGTGGGGACCAGGGACCCTCAGGGTTCCTTGAGGGGGTTCCAAATGGACCCTTAACAGGTCTGTGACTCTGAGAGTGTGTAAATGGAACCAACATGGACCCTGGACGGGTCCATGTTGGTTGCATTTACACACTCTCAGTGTTATGGGGGTCCTTGAAAATGTAAAGCTTGAGGACCATTGCATTTGGGGAATGTCTTGCAGTCTGGGATTACCCATAAGCTCTGTTCAGGGTTCTGGACCGTTAATTATATTCTTCTGGGAAGGTGTACGTATACGTTTTGGAACCATAAAACCATATCATTGTCGGGCAGAAACCTCCCATCTCCATATTATAACTTTTTGGTGTTTTTTTTGTAATTGTATGCCCTACGTGATCATACTACAGTGTCACACCAAAGCATCAAAAGTAGCAGATCCACAAGGTCAAAACTGTGTCGGTACACACAGTCGCTTCGCAACGCGTTTCGAGATGGGTATTATATACCCATCTCATATTATGCTCTGCCTCTTACACAATACAGCACTCCTCACCAAGATGAGTGTATTGCTGATAGTGTTGCAACTTGACCTTAAAAAGTACTTAATATTATTGCATTTTGACCTTTTAGAATATTTGACTTTTTTGTGTTCATTGTTTCTTAATTGCTCTTTAACCACTTAAACCCCAGATAGGATTTGTTGATTGGTGTCGCAGAGGGGTTTATACAATTGCCCCACGTTCTTTTTCCCCCCGCTCTACACAAAATCTGCCGAAAATAGCCGATCTACAAGCGTGTCAGCTTTCAGACTGGCTATTTTCACAGAATGTTTGCCCATTACGACATACCAGTGTTGATTTCGTCGACTTAAAACTATGACGAAAAATATTCGTCGACTACCTTTTTTCACTGACGAAAACTAAATACAAACTAAATTAAAAACTTAGCTATGATGACTAAAACTAAGACTATTATGTATTGACAATTTTGTCAACAAATAAAAACTAGACTAAAATGTTATGAAGGGATCTAGTGGAGAAGAGATGAAGTAGAACTTAAAGACAAGTCATTTTATGATTGGTTGCGCTCAGGTGTTGCGCTCTGAAAATAGCAGATCTACAAGCTATCGGCTATTTTCAGCATGCAACCAAGTGTAAAATTAGCCATTACGACGCCATCAAGGCACCGCCAAAATACATTTTAGACGACTAAATCAACTGTAGATGTAGTCGACTATAATCTTATGATGTTTAGTCAACTAAAACTAGACAAAAAACTACACAAAAACTAAAACGTTTCAGATGACTAAAATATGACTAAGACTAAATGGAATTTTATTCAAAACTAAATCAAAATTTGCTGTCAAAATCAACACTACGACATACTACTGTACATACATAGCACCCAGAATGTGGACGGTAAGGGGTTTAAGTGGTTAAATGCATGTTCGGTTGCTCATGTGAAACACTCTGAATTGCATGTATACGAAATGAGATATGATGTCAACCTTTGACCTTTAAAAGAGACACAAAGGAGTTGTGGGTAGAGATGGATGGATGCAGGGTTGTTTGTGAACTTGTGTGCGTGTGCGTGTGTGTGTGTGTGCGTGCGTGCGTGCGTGTGTGTGTGCGTGCGTGTGTGTGTGTGTGTGTGTGTGGGGGGGGGGGGGCATAGCATACATTATACTGTGAGAAAGATCTATATCTGACTCAGCGATGCATGGAGTGTCCGTGTATTAACAGGCCGTATACACATCAGTTGGTCATTATTCTATATTTCTGCTGCAATGGGGTGGACGGCGGTTGGACGTGTGGGGGGGGGGGGGGGGCACACCCACACACACACCCTCCATAGTCCCCACCCACCCTCCACCAAGGTTGTTGTACTTTTGCGTTTTTCATTAGGTTTTTTATTTTTTTTATTTTGTTTTGGCTTTTTGTTTTCAATTTCAGTTTAGCTTTGATTGGTTCTTTGCGGTGCAAGCCGCTCTACATTTGACTGTGTGTGTGTGTGTGTGTGTGTGTGTGTGTGCGTGTGTGTGTCCTTATGAGCACAAAGTAAACAGCTGCAGCTGATTGCAACACATAGATGCAACCAATTGCACTAATTAAACACAAACAGGAGATACAGTGCAACAACTATGCGCACACGCACGCACGCACACACACACACACACACACACACACACACACACACACACACACACACACACACACACACACACACACACACACACACACACACACACACACACACACACACACACACACACACACACACACACACACACACACACACACACACACAAGCCAGAACTGCACATGCGCACGGGGAGCAAATAGAGTTGTACAGCCTAAATACCAGCACCCACACAGCAAATAGAGTAGTACTGCCTGAATGCCAGCGCCCACACAGCAAATAGAGTAGTACCGCCTGAATACCATGAATACCAGCATCCACACAGCAAATAGAGTAGTACTGCCTGAATACCATGAATACCAGCATCCACACAGCAAATAGAGTAGTACCGCCTGAATACCATGAATACCAGCATCCACACAGCAAATAGAGTAGTACTGCCTGAATGCCAGCGCCCACACAGCAATAGAGTAGCACCGCCTGAATACCAGCACCCACACATCAAATAGTACCGCTTGAATACCAGCGCCCACACATCAAATAGATTAGTACCGTCTGAATACCAGCACCCACACATCAGATAGAGCAGTACTGCCTGAATACCAGCGCCCACACAACAAATAGAGTAGTACCACCTGAATGCCAGAACCCACACAGCAAATAGAGTAGTACCGCCTGAGCACCAGCACCCACACATCAAATAGAGTAGTACTGCCTGAATAGTAGGCACCGCTTACTCACACTGGGTTTGATTTTAAAAGTGGGTTTGTTGTTTCGTTTAGTTTGTTGAAAAGGCTTAGTTTTATCATTGATGTGTTGTAATTAAAGCCTTAGTATTAGAAAGGGGCAAGATTCAACAAGGTCAGAAAAATAGCTCACAATGTGTCGCATCACCAAGCGTTGGGAGCTTGCAGATCAGCTTTTGTGTTGCTATTTTGGAACATTTTAGACGATAAACCTAAGGTCATTTTCTCAATGATTCTAGTTGCTGTTAGTTGTGTAAATACACACAACAGTTTCAGTTAGTTATCTTTTTTTCCAGTTAACTAAAATGTTTTTTTTTACAATCCTAGTAATTATTTTGTTAAGTTTTAGTTAAATGTAACCCTGCCCCCCACCACACACCCACAGATCCGCCATATCCCACCCTCCACCAACCTCCTCAAGCCTTCCTGCCTCTCTTCTCCTCCTCACATAGGCTCTTGTTATGAGGATGTCATGTGATTCATCTTCATTTGCATTCATCAATCAATTCACCATTCATCATGCCTCTCTGTCTTTTTCTCTCTCTCTCCCTCCCTCCCTCCCTTTCTCTCCCTCCCCCCACCCTCTCTCCCCTCCTGCTCTCTGTATCCTGTCTTGTTTTTTCTTTCAAAAATGTATTATTCTCTCCCTACCTCTCTCTTCCTCTTTCCCATTCTCACATATGTCACATTTCTTGCTTCTTTATCTGTTCTGCCCCCCCCCCCCCCCCTCTCTCGTGCTGTGTGTTCCTGGGGCCCTGTGTGTTGAAATAGAAATAGTAACATTAGGGTTTATGAGGCATGTGATGCTATTCATCAGAGCTGTATTTACCTGGCACTGTGTGAGCGCGCGCGCGTGTGTGTGTGTGTGTGTGTGTGTGTGTGTGTGTGTGTGTGTGTGTGTGTGTGTGCGCGTGCAGAATGATGTTACAGGTACAGCAGTGTAATGTATAGTTGTAGCTGAGCAGCTGGCAGCGCTGTAGCTGTGATGATAATATCTGCATGTCTGCTTCTGCCAATTCATCCTCGCCTCACTGGCTCTCTCTCTCTCTGTGTGTGTGTGTGTGTGTGTGTGTGTGTGTGTGTGTGTGTGTGTGTGTGTGTGTGTGTGTGTGTGTGTGTGTGTGTGTGTGTGTGTGTGTGTGTGTGTGTGTGTGTGTGTGTGTGTGTGTGTGTGTGTGTGTGTGTGTGTGTGTGTGCGTGCGTGCGTGCGTGCGTGCGTGCGTGCGTGCGTGCGTGCGTGCGTGCGTGCGTGCGTGCGTGCGTGCCTGACTCACATTAACATTGTTCCATGTGTGTTTTCCTGGCAATTGTTTTGTGTGTGTGTGTGTGTAACAGGGGAGTTGGATTTTTGCAGTATGGTCTAATCTGATGTGGCTGAACTCCCCTATCTCTATTTACGCATCTGTTTAGCTGTGAGCTAACACCAAACATAAGAGTCCTCTAACACACACACACACACACACACACACACACACACACACACACACACACACACACACACACACACACACACACACACACCCCAGTGGTGGAAGTACTCAGATTTTCTTTACATAAGTATATAAATATTACGTTAAGTAAAAGTCGCATTAAAACAATATAGAAATACTCTGATGCAAGTCAAAGGCCTGTATTTAAATGTGATACCGGTAGGTCTTAAGCGGTTAATATTGGTATTAATGATACTAGATCGGCTGCCTTTGTGCGTGCATGGAGTCACAACGTACGGTTGTGTTGCACTATGAGTCATAATGCAACACAGCCATAATTTATGACTGTAATATCATCCACCTCCTTCTGCGTACATTTTCGCTTGTTTTGATGTTGTTTGCAGCTCTATTGTAATGGGAGGTAAAGCGGGGAACATAGGGATGACTCCACTTCCTTCACAGGTGTTACCAATGATACTGATGAAGGCTCTGTTCCATTCTGGTCAAACAGAGTCAGGGTGCTGACATTGTGCATGTTGGCTCACTGGAAACACTCTGCTACACCAGTGGGTCTCAAAGTGTGGTCCAGGGACCCTCATGGTTCCTTGAGGGGGTTCCAAATGGCCCCTTACGGGTGTGTAACTCTGAGAGTGTATAAAACTAAAGGTACATCTAGTAGCCTACAGTATAGGCTATATGCTATTATTCCTCAAATACAAACCCCTCTGGTACAGGGTGGTTTGCTCTGTGTTGGTCATCATTGGGTTTTCACTATGCTGGTGGGTTATAAGATATACCATATCTAGACTATAATAAGATATGGTATAATGTTCATTTGGGTAAATAGCTATTTTTCATGTTAGTGATGATGTTCTGCAGCCTCGCTGTTCTCAGAGTTCTGAAACAGCTCATGCCGGGGGAGATGGAGAGGGGAGGGAGATGAAGAGGAGAACGTTCATTATCATCTCTCTGATCATGGTGTCATTTGAGGGAACGGTCTTTATTTGGTACTTTGTGTAAATATTAGTTGATCAAGATCACACACACACACAAGCAAGATCAGCAGGGGAGGTGTCACACTGTGTGTGTGTGTGTGTGTGTGTGTGTGTGTGTGTGTGTGTGTGTGTGTGTGTGTGTGTGTGTCTCTCTCTCTCTCTCTCTCTCTCTCTCTCTCTCTCTCTCTCTCTCTCTCTCTCTCTCTTCTCTCTCTCTCTCTCTCTCTCTCTCTCTCTCTCTCTCTCTCTCTCTCTCTCTCTCTCTCTCTCTCTCTCTCTCTCTCTCTCTCTCTCTGACTGAAAAATGTAAATACTCATTAAGTAAGGAAAAGCACTTTAAAATTGTACTTACATTAAGTACAGTACTGTAGTAAATGTACTCAGTTACTTTCCACCACTGTCACATGCATATGTCTCTCTCACACACAAACATCCATGCATATGCACAAAACTAAAACACATCTAAATACGATCATATTCGATAAATCCCCTAAATGCGTTTGGCAAGACAATAACTCAAGGGAGGAGTTTAATGAGATTGCTTACCACGGGACAAGAGAGTCATTCCTCATAACATTCACACAGAAAAACCTGGTTTCTGGAAAACCTCTGTCACTGCCCTCAGAAAAGACAGACAGACAGACAGACAGACAGACAGACAGACAGACAGACAGACAGACAGACAGACAGACAGACAGACAGAACAGACAGACAGACAGACAGAGACATTACAAAGAGAGAGAGAGAGAGCAGACAGGGATATTATTGGTGGTGGGTCCACAGGAGACCTGTAAGAACACATCTGTCATGCCGTTTTCAGCCCTCATAATAACCCCCATCTGGAAGCTGACCTGGTTTTAGCACAGAGCGCTGACCTCTGATAAACGTCAACTTTCTCTGAAGGACAGTGACTCATCAACGTCACATCACAAGCTCCACCAGCCAATGGGACGGCCCGATGCCCCAACTTCGGGGCCATGAGGACCTCCAAATAACCATGAGGGCCTCCAAATAACTATAATAATTAGTAATTAGATAATATAACTTTAAGTTAAGTGGTCAGATGGGTGGGCGACAAACGCTTTTGAGATTTCAAGCGGGCCCCTGATCCAGAAAAGGTTCAGATCCAACTGCCATAGGAGCAAAGGCACAGGCCCTCAGCATCAGCATTCACCTGGGGTTGTACACCATTGGTTCTCAAAGTGGGGTCCGGGGACCCCCAGGGGTACTTGAGGGGGTTCCAGGGGGTCCCCAGCTAAATGATGGATAGGAAACAAATGGAACCAAATGGATGGAACGGGTCCATTTGGTTCCATTTGTACACTCTCAGAGTTAAGTTAACATTGATTTTACAATATGAATTGGGGTCCCAGCGGTAGAAATGGCATTAAATGGGGGTCCGTAGCATAATGCATGTCAAACTGGGGGTCCTTAAAATTAATATGGTTGAGAATCACTGCTAGAGACGTAAAAATCTTCTCTTATGGGGGTCCCTGGCTTATCTTTTCAAATGGGGGTCCGGCGGGCTTATAAGTGTCCATTTGGGGGTCCTTGACATGAAACAGTTTGAGAACCACTGTTGTACACATTGTATGAGACATGTGAGAAAGTGCAACGAGATATTGTGCAGGAACGATAATAAATGTGATGTTTTGTGCCTGTTCATACTTTCAAGTTAAATAGTTTGTTCTGAGTTCAACACAATGCCACAGCAATATTAACATTTATGCATTTTTAAATTGCTCTATTCTGTTCAAGATCAGATACTGTAAAACTACTTCATTGCCCACTATATATTTACATGAAATTGGTCGTTGGCATTCTGGCAGAACAGACGTTAAACACACACACAGTTACCACAATATATCAGTGCTAAAACTGTAAATAATTCAGCAGACATCCGTGTTCAATGTACCTTTTCCTCACTGGTACGAATGAATGACAAACAAAAAGCACATACATGCATAATTATGATATAATTATGCACAAACTCAGTGAACTGTAGATAGGAGCTTATACTATGCTCCAATCTACAGTTCACTGAGTTTGTCTATAATCACAGTCTTAGTAAAACTTAGTAAAACTGCATCTGGGTACCCTCTCCTCCTGGACATTGAGATGAGATAGGCTTTATGAATCCCCCAAAAATACACAAAACACCTTCCCAACCATACACATAATACCCTCCTAACCACAAACAACCACATGCATCAAACACACATGGACACGTGAGCAAACAATTGTTTTGAAACTATCCACAATACAACAGGACAATCCGTACATGATTTCTAAATACAATAGAAGATTGTATTTAGACATTTAACGCATTAAGACCGGGAAAGCATCTGTCACCCCCATCTCAAAATACTTTGTTCCAGGGACCCCCCAGAAGCAAAGATTTGAGTTAAAATGTTCGTAGCCGTGCTATGGGCTTGTATATCTGCTATTTTTGAATAGCCAATGTATAAAATAATGGTGGTTACACAGATGCGTTCCCGGTTTTAACGGGTTAATACGGTCTGATGGCAGTCGGCACAAAGGAAAGTCTGTACCGCTGCATCTTACTGTAGGTGGAGTGAGCCTCATCATGGAGTGAATGGGAGGGGTTATCCAGGATGGAGTTGAGTTGAGTTTGTCCCACATCCACCAGTCTGCAACTACTGTACGTTGCAACTCTATAGGCTAAACAATATTGAGCTGGCCTTCCTGATGATCTTATTGAGCGTATGTGTGCATCTCCCGGGCCTGGATGCCACTTCCTCCCCTCTGCACACACGCCACAGCATGGAACAGAATGCTGGCCACCACAGACCGATGGAGAACACCCTCATTAGCCTGCTACACACATTAACCCATTAAGACCGGGAACGCATCTGTGTCATTTTAAGATTTCTTTGACTATTCAAAAATAGCAGATATAGATCTGCTATTTTTGAAAGATCGTAAAAATGTGTGAAAATCATTGAATATATATTTTTTTTGAAGCGAACATTTTTTAACTCAAATCTTTGCTTCTGGGGGTCCATGGAACAACATATTTTGAGATGGGGGTCCATGGCCAAATACATATAATTTTGGGGGTCCTTGACATGAAAAAGTTTGAGAACCACTGATGTAGCAACATAGGGTTTTTTCAAAAAAAAACTGTTGAGATTTAGAAGACATTTGTAGAATCCTCCAGAAGCAAAGATTTGAGTTACAAATGTTCACTTTAAAAAAATATATATATTCAAAGATTTGCACGCATTTTTCATAAAAAAAATAGCAGATATACAAGCTCATAGCACGGCACTTGGTGCCCGCGCTATGAGCTTGTATATCTGCTATTTTTGAATAGCCAAAGAAATCTGAAAATGACACAGATGCGTTCCCGGTCTTAATTGGTTAAAGTGTCCGTTTGGTGAGGATGCCATGGAGAGCTGTTTGGCCCAGTGCACCATATGCACTGGTCCAGTGGAGAGAGAGCACAGCTGTGACACTTGGCTTTATGGTTATTTCTGCCTCCCTTTGACCATCTAAATACTTAGTTGACAGGATTCCCAAGGGCTCTTTATATGCTAGAGAGCTCCTCCTGGTTTCGCTCGACACTAAATATGGATGTTCAAGGCGTGTCATGTTGTCGTGACCATGTAGATTATATAGTAGATTGCCTATTTTTCGTTGAATATTAGTCCCAGAATATAGGGATGCTATAGGGTTCATATAGGGTTGGAAGCTGCGTGGAGAAAATATATAGGGTTCATGTTAGACTGCCATGACACATATGTATGTATGTGTGCCAGTTGTCCCTGTGCCTTTGTGTAGGTTTGTGGACATCTCTCTCTGTTGGTGTGTGCGTGTGTGTGTGTGTGTGTGTGTGTGTGTGTGTGTGTGTGTGTGTGTGTGTGTGTGTGGTGCGTGTGTGCGTGTGCGTGCGTGTGCGTGTGCGTGGTGTAAAGTAACTAAGTACATCTACTCAAGTACTGTACTTAAGTACAATTTTGAGGTATTTTTACTTTACTGGAGTATTTCCAGTTTTCAGTACTTTTACTACTACTCCACTACATCTCTGAGGCAAATATTGTACTTTTACTCCACTACAATTATTTGAAAACTTTAGTTACTCCGTAGATTTTGATTATTATCACAAAACCTACTTTAACCACTTCAATCCTATATCGGCCATTTGAAAATAGCCGAAACTCTGCACATTGCGTCGCGTTGCAACGCAATGCTATTTTCAAAAGATTTTTATAATTTATGCATTTCAAAACGTGTGAAATAGGACCTTCTGCATAATGAGCACTTTCTACTTTTGGTACTTAAGTACATTTTGATGTACTTTTACTCTAGTCAATTTAGAATTCTGGACTTTTACTTGTAACGGAGTATTTCTGCATTGCAGTATTGATACTTTACTCAAGTAAAAAAATGTAATACTTCTTTTCCCACCACTGCGTGCGTGGCCGTGCGTGCGTGCGTGCGTGCGTGCGGGGCTGCAGGTGTGCTCGGCCGATTGGATGATTGGGTGATTGGACGAGTGGATGATGGAGTGCATAGGTTGATCCAGGGAGCTGATTGGTGCCAGCCTTCCAGTGGGGGAGGGGTTTAAAAGACCGGCTTTCCCCAAGCAGCGTCCAACAGGCTTTTCCTCATTCCACCCCCAGCCAGGCTGTCAGCTATGTCATTGGTTCTCAAAGTGGGGTCCGGGGACCCCCAGGGGTTCTTGGGGAATTACCATCAGGGCGTCCCCAGATAAATTAGTTAATAAAGCGTCACAATCGTTTTAACCACTTTATCCATATTTTCTACTTTGGCTATTCAAAAATAGCAGATCTACAAGCTCATAGCGCGGCACTCGAGCTTGTAGATCTGCTATTTTTTTTTAAGAGAACATTTTGAACTAAAATCTTTGCTTCTGGGGGGTCCCTGGCACAACATAGTTTCAGGTGGGGGTCCGCGGCCAAATACATATCAATTTGGGGTACTTGGCACGAAGAAGATTGAGAACCACTGCTCTACGTGAAACGTTATAATCTAACTGTTTTATTGATTAAAAGGCCGGGTTTAACCTTTATGTTTAACCTTTTTTCCCCTCATGTTTATTAATAGGTTTTACATCAATGATTTGTCTTTTGGTTCCTTTTTGATTTGTTTGGAAAGTTTAGGTTGTTCATGTTTAGCGTCCTTTTGCTTGTTGTTTTGGTTTTTTAGACTATACCCTGAAGCTACAGGATTTTAATAAAACGCTGAAAAAAAGACTGAAAACACTGGGGAGCTAGTGGTGGAGCTAGAGATGGTTCTAGGAAGGCTATTCACCTGTTTCCTAGGCTGTGTGTTTTCCACTTCCTGTCGATTTGATCAAATGAAATCCAATGAAACTGGTCAGATGACCAATGATATCTAGTCTCGCGTAGCCAGACAGCTATTCCACAATCTCTGAATGCTATAGAGTCTGGAACTACAACTCCCAAAATCCGAGAGAGGAAACTGACACTTCCGTTCACGAAAATATATTTTAAAATATCTTTACATTTTACTTTTTAATTTCCATTTCTGCTAAGCAGCAAGCTAAATACACTTAGATGATTTGTATTTATATTAGGATAAATTTGTGCGACTGTAAAGACGAAACAGAAGTGGAGAGGAGGCTCCACATCCGGTTTATATTATAATCATTATCAGAGCTTCCGAGTCCCAGGACTGTATGCCGGAAACCATTTGAAAATTGTGGGAGGCAACAGTCTGGTAACGCAAGACTAAATGATATCAATGAAATCGACAAGAAGTGGAAAACACAACCTAGGAAACAGGTGAATAGCTCTAGAACTCTGGTCCATTGCGTTAGAAGGAGTTCTCCTCAACGCTATGGTACTTTCGAGCCGTTGCCCGCAAATTGTGGTAGCGCAGGCTGCGCAGCCTCTCGTCTAAGACACCAGATGTTGCTGTAGAAGACACTAAAGGATGGAGACAGTGAGGCAGTGTATGTGGTCTTCTGACAGCACAGTGTTTAAGTCTTAAACACTGTCTTAAACTTTAAGACATATAAGTCCTGGGTTTGATACCTGGGGACTGACAGGCCTAGTCTGGCTTTAGCACAACAGCATGGAGCCTTGAGGAGAGAGGAAGAGAGACGTGTGGAGAGGGAGGAGAGAGGTGAAGAGAGGGAGGAGAGAGGTGAAGAGAGGGAGGAGAGCGAAGTGTAGAGAGGGAGGAGAGACATGCAGAGAGGGAGGAGAGACCTGTAGAGAGGAGGAGAGGAGGGAGTATGGAGGTCACAGACAATTGCGCACAATTTACCCACTGGTAAACTCTCTCTCTCTCTCTCTCTCTCTCTCTCTCTCTCTCTCTCTCTCTCTCTCTCTCTCTCTCTCTCTCTCTCTCTCTCTCTCTCTCTCTCTCTCTCTCTCTCTCTCTCTCTCTCTCTCTCTCTCTCTCTCTCTCTCTCTCTCTCTCTCAGAGCAAGTCACTGAATCTAAATGTTTGCACACGTTCAGATTCAGCAGAACTGTAGGTTATCATTCTGTTATGCCTGTATAAATAAATATATATTTTAAATTACAAATCAATCCAGTGCATGGTAATATAATGGAGTTTTGACTATAGATGCAAACAATTCCCTACCCTATGTTTTCCATGTGTTTGTGCATCACGGCCACAATATGAAACAGCGATATGTGTGGGGTAGATTCAGATTATCAGGACAGCACCTGAAATTGGTCTTGTGGCAGGTTTAATGAGATTCATTGATTTAGCCATGCAATAGCCTCTGAAAGACTAAATAATAACATAAGACTATTGTTTCAAAATCAAATAACACATTAGTTTCACAGCGGGTGGTCGACTCGGTGAAGCCAGTATTATAGTGTCCTCACACAATTTAGGGAATTGGAGCATTACGGAACGCAGGGTCTAACATTTCTCTACAATTTATGAACCATTCCAAGCCCTGAGAGATGACGGCTATACTGTATAATCACCAAAATAATAGAATGTGTGAATTATTCTCACCACTTGAGCGATGACTGCTAAAATGTACAAAATAATAAAGTTAAAGAATGATTCTATAACCATTGAGAAATGACTCAGTGGTTAGAACAGCATCAGGGTCATTAACCCATTAAGACCTGGAACGCATCTGTGTCATTTTTTGATTTGAGCTCAAAAGCATTATTTTACACTTTGGCTATTCAAAAATAGCAGATATACAAGCTCATAGCGCGGCACCGAGTGCCGCGCTACGAGCTTGTAGATCTGCTATTTTTGAAAAATCTTGAAAATGTGTGCAAATCTTTGAATGTATATTGTTTTAAAGCAAACAATTTTAACTCAAATCTTTGCTTCTGGGGGTCCCTGGAACTAAATATTTTGAGATGGGAGTGGCCGGCCAAATACATATCATTTTGGGGGTCCTTGACATGAAAAAGTTTGAGAACCACTGATATAGAAACACATTCCATACAACCATGGAAAAGCAAGGCTGAAATTAAGTTATGTCTTCTGTATCTCCATTCAGAACCATGGACAGCGCCATGTATGCAAATGCCTACACAATTGCCAAACCAGCAGAAAAATAAAACCTGCTACATTCCCACTTAATATTGGTCTAATACTGTATCTGTCCAGGAGTAATCACATAAACCACTAAAATCAGTGGTTCTCAAAGTGGGGCCCAGGAACCCTCTGTTGGTGTAAGTGGTTACCCTGCAGAAGGCACCTTAGTCTGTCCAGAACGTTGGTGATTTTTCTGTTTCTGTGTCCAAAATAAACTAGCATGGGCAGCTACGAGTGTGCAGCTATACCATGAGGTTAACCATTACTCACACATGTTGTATAAAGACTGTATTTGAAGAACACATTGTATTTCCCTGCAGTCTGAACAAAGCTTTAGAACTAGAAAATGTGCTCCTCGGAGCACAGGTCTCCGCCAGTACTGTTCCTGATTAATCCTGTCACCTCACTTCAAAAGATATAAATGATCTTTTGAAGTGATATACCTATTTATAGGACTCTATTTCATCATGCGTCTCGCTAGCCAATCAAAGCACACCCTTTCAACATATTGTCACGTGTCACATGAAGCTTTACCAATGTTAGCTTGGTGGACACACGGAAGGATGAGAACGAAAACAGTCTCCTGGCGGAGACAAATATATGAAACAACCATGATATTGTCAGTGCTCAAATACCTATATTGAGTTAACAGGTGAGACTTCCTCAACCAGAACCAATGCAGTGAATTAAAAAGTATACATCAGAGAGCCATTTCTTTTTGGAATAAACTACTTAACAACTCGAGCGGCAAGCAAAAGAGCTAATCTGTAATGATCCTGTTTGGATTTGGAAGCTCCTAGCTATATGGGTTTTCTTCTTTTATTCTTTCATAATGCACTGTTTGAGTTTTTTTATTGTGTTATTAGTTGGCACACACACACACTTTCACAAGCTCTCTCTCTCTCTATCTGGCTTTCTTTCAAGCACACACAAACACGCTCCTACACTGCCTCTGTCTGCGACACACATGCACAACCACTATTCTCTCTCTCATACCTGTACAGAGACAGGCAATTTAATTTGTCTTGAAGTAGTGCATGCAGTGCAGTGTACGCATGCACACACACACACACACACACACGCACAAAGCCGCGCGCGCGCACACACACACACACACACACACACACACACACACACACACACACACACACACACACACACACACACACACACACACACACACACACACACACACACACAGCGCTAGCTGCCTCTAATCCATCCCTCTGCCCCACAAATCCCCACCACACTCCGCTCTGCATAAATTATTGTATCCTGTGCGTTTTGGGTGTGCGCTGAAGTGTTTGTTATTGGTCCCTGTGGAGAGTCCTGATGAATGCGTCCCAGTCCAACCCTGTGATCACTGCCTGCTGCTAAAGTCTCCCCCCCCCCCCCCCACACACACCCCCCCACACACAGGAAGCAAATACACTTTGTCCTTCATACTTACATACGGTGTGCACACACACACACACAAACAGAGCATTCCGCCTCTTTTCCTTCACTTACACGTCCATACTGTCTTTGTCCTGCATGTCCTCACACAATGCTGTCTCTTTTTGTCCTTTATTAGTTCTGTATTTCTGGCCCTCTCTTACTTTAATTATTTATACATTTTCATGCACTCCTACCCCCCCCCCCCCCCCCCCTCTGTCTGTCTGTCTGTCTGTCTGTCTCTCTCTCTCTCTCTCCATCTCTCAAAAACGCACAAGGGACTGATGAAAGCTACAGAGCATATCTGGGTATCTCATAGCATGCATACATAAACACACACAAACCCACACACACACCCACACACCCACACACCCACGCACACGCACACGCACACGCACACGCACACGCACACGCACACGCGCACAGTGTGTGATGTGGATTCTTGTTCCCGTGGATTCCTGTTCAGATTAATGATGACATTTAAGAACAGTGAACAATTTAAAATAGCATCTATTATTCATGTGGTAACACCAGTACAACAATGTAGTGAGAGCACTCCATATCGCCCAGCTCATGAATATGGACACATCACGCTGCAAATGAATTATTCTTTTTTATGATGGAGGGAGAGAGAGAGACTTGAGAAAAGATGAGCTCGTGCGCGTGCGTGTGTACTTGCATTTCAATTACTTGTGCGTACAGTGGTGGAAAGTAACTAAGTGCATTTACTCAAGTACTGTACTTAACTACCTTTTGATGTATTTTTTTTTACTTTGCTCGAGTATTTACAATTTGCAATACTTTTATTTCTACTCCACTACATCTCAGAGGCAAATATTATACTTTTACTCCATACAATTATTTTAAATATTAATTACTCATTATATTGAAGATTTAGATTATTATTACAAAACCACTTCAGCCCTATAGACTTTGGCTATTTGAAAATAGCCGATCTACAAGCTCTTCTGCATAATGAGTACTTTTACTTTTGGTACTCTAAGTATATTTTTATGCGAATGCTTTTTTACTTTTACTCAAGTAAATTTTGAATCCCGGACTTTTACTTGTAACAGAATATTTCTACATGCTGGTATTGATACTTTTACTCAAGTAAAAAATTGTGAGTACTTCTTCCACCACTGCGCAATAATACTAGTGCATGTGAGTTTGTGTGTGTGCACTACATACTGGTGCGTGTGTGCATGCCATACGTGCATGTGTGCATAATATATGTACACGTGTGCATGTGTGTGGGTGCTAATTGACTAGCTGTCGGGCCCTATGTTACACCCGGAGCAAAACACCACAAAATGCAGCGCAAGCGTTAATTGCTACTAGGTCACCAGTGACACAGTTGTCGGTTCCATACCCAGCGCCCATGTACCCCTATGAACACCCAGGGGAACTTAACCAATGTGCTTCGTTGACCGTATAGTCCCCAAGGGGTCTCTATACTAGGCCCCCTCATTTACCCCCTCTTACACGAGGGGATTGCAAGTATTGCAAGTGCGAGTGTTACATGCTCACAGCACGGCACAAGCCAAATGTTCACCCCCAGAGAACAGGGCTTCATGTGGATAAATATTACGTGCGGTCAGGAAAACTGTTGTCGTGTTGAGTTGGAGTGAGAAAAGGTCAGGAAGTGCTTTAACCAGCTCAGACCTCATCTAAAGTCCAGCTCCGTCCCCCAGAGCGGTGTTTTCTCACTTAACTCATTAAATCCGGGAACGCATATGTGTGTCATTTTAGATCTTTTGCCATAACCATTATTTTATACTCTGGCTATTAAAAAATAGCAGATCTACAAGCTCGTAGTGGGACCGCGCTACGAGCTTGTAGATCTGCTATTTTTGAAAAATCTTTGAAGATATATATATTTCTTAAGCGAACATTTGTGACTCAAATCTTTGATTCTGGAGGTCCCTGGAGGTCCCAGCATATTTTACAAATGTTCGCTTTAAAAAATATATATATTCAAAAATGTGCACACATTTTCACGATTTTTCAAAAAATAGCAGATCTACAAGCTCATAGCGCGGCACTCGGTGCCGCGCTATGAGCTTGTAGATCTGCTATTTTTGAATAGCCAAAGAAGTCTAAAATGACAGAGATGCTTCCCCGGTTTGAATGGGTTAAAGAGTGCATTGGATAGATTGACCTAGTTGGTTTCGCAATCTGCGCACGCTGCTTGCAATCAAAATCCATCCAAATTCAATACATAATGGTATTGACATTGCATTACAGCATGGTAGATTACATTGCTGAGAGACTCATCATTGAGGCTCAAAAGAAATCATTAATGATCTGGAGCAGATTATCCATATATTGCATCAGGCAGCGGAGTGTCCGGTGGCTTTCCAGTCAGTTTACCGCGCTGGGAGGAACCAAAAATGCTAATCGTTTTCATGGTCAGCAAAAGGAAGATCATTCCCATTGATAAGAATATGATTAAGCTGTAAGAAAACAGTTTGAGCAGCTGCTGCCTGCTGCTGCTGCTATGCATAATTTCAGCACAGAGACAAGAGACAAAGAGATAGAGAGGGAGAAAAAGAGACAGTTTTCAATTTATTTCAATAAGTAGCCTATAAGTTCAAAGACTTCTCGTCATCTAAGAATTTTGTGAACCCATAGGCTACTGCCCTTGTGGTTTTCTTTTCCTTTGTGTAACACACTGTTAACGGGTCAAACCCATTCTGGGGCTGTCAAGTTATGACACATCTTGGCCCAGGGCCGCTAGCGTAGTGGTTCGGGGCACCTAGGCTCCAAAGCAGCCTGACAGCACGTCGCCGGTTCGAGTCCCGATCCCGACGGCCTTTCCCCATCTCTCTCCCCATTTCCTGTCAACCTGACTATCCTATAAATAAATAAAGGCATACAAAAAGGCCAAAAAAAAATCTTGGGAAAAAAAGAAAAGATATGACACATCTTTTTCTTTTGAGGATAAATGAGGAGACATTACTGGAGGCAGGAGTGATTCTAAACTGCATGCCCTAAATATGACAGCAGCAGCTCGGCCATGGAGGCTAGCCTACATGGTACACCAGTCGCTTCCACTTGATGGTTTCATCATTATCATTGTATCACATTGTATACATCACACAACACTCTGATTGTTGTAATTCATGTTTAGACCAAAATAATACTAATTCAGAGATTAAATACAACCACTTTGCACCTTACACCATAGTCTATGGTCCATAGATCATCTAAATATGGCCCTGACCGACCGACTGAATTGTCTGTCTGGCTCACTGACGGACTGACTGACTCAATCATTAAATGATTGGCTTTGCTGGCAAACTGAATGACCGACTGGATGATTGTTGAACCGGCCGACCAACTGGCAGAGACCGGCATTATATCTGGAGCCGTAAAACTCTTGGATGAGATGAGATCATCTCTTCATCCCTCGCATAAGTGCACGTGTGCGTGTGACACATTTACACGTGCGTGCGTGCGTGCGTGCGTGCGTGCGTGCGTGCGTGCGTGCGTGCGTGCGTGCCCCAACGGGACACAGCTTGACAACCAGTGATCGGGATTGGATAAGGATAAGTGAGCGCTCCGTTTCATCTGGCGCAATGGGGAATTCACAGCCAACCCACACACACACACACACACACACACACACACACACACGAGCGTGCGATCATGCACGCTCACCCACATCCCCCCTAACGGGTGGTCCTGTGTTGGTATCAATTAAAAGCAGGTCCAATCAATGTCACAGCAGCAGCAGGCTGATACAGGTCTACAAGCAGATTAACACCAAGCTTACATCTTAACACAAAGGAGCCAACACAGGTCTGCATGCGGACAACTCTCGCTCACACACGAATGCACACACACACACACACACACACACACACACACACACACGTAGGGCTGTCACGATTATGACATTTTACATGACGATTAATAATCACATATTAATAGTTTCAACATGGAAACGATTATGCAAAACATTATTGTGATTATCTCAAATAATTGTGATCGGGTGATTATGTAGTAATTGTGACAGGCCTATTGTAACACATACGGTCATGGACACACACACACACACACAAAAACCTTTCATACACACATGTCCATGCACAATAAGACAGACTGATCTCACCCTTCCTGCAATTTTCACCTCATGCAGATACACAGAAACATGCACACACACACACACACACACACACACACACACACACACACACACACACACACACACACACACACACACACACACACACACACACACACACACACACACACACACACACACACACACACACACACACACACACAAATGCAAGCTAATTACTCATAATAATACATAAAACATTGTTGTTTAAACTCACACGCCAACAATACATACACACTGACACAGAAAGACCTCACACACAAATTATGCACAACGATTATACCTCATTAATAAGATATTAACATCATTGTTAATCCCTGAAAGGAAATGCAGGCGTCATAGCAGCAACAGTAAGAATGAAACAGCAGAAATAATCAAACCAAAGATAACTAAAGAAATAAAAATAAAGAATGATACATAACAACTATAAAACGATATAGTCTATAAAACTAAGACCTATATTACAGCATAGATAAATAAAAATGTATTAAACAGACAACCGAGCTAAACTGCAACATTACCTACAGGAGACACGATTTGACCCTTTCCTAAAGTACACCTAGACAGGGTTGCCAGATCTGCTTATTATAATTTCCCTGCAAGATTTTATTTGAAAATAGCCGATCTACAAGCTCACAACGTGTCGCATCGCGACGCGTTGTGAGCTTGTAGATCTGCTATTTTCAAATAGCTGTTAAAGTGCTTATGTGGCCCATTGTCGCTTATTTTGGGCTGGTTTTCCTAGACCTGGCTGCTTGTTTCTCTCACAGAATCTGGCAACACTGCACCTAGAGTCCATGCAGGAGTCAGTAGTCACAAATTCTCTGTCGGTAACAGACTGCTCAGGCTTGGTGTGTGTGTGTGTGTGTGTGTGTGTGTGTGTGTGTGTGTGTGTGTGTGTGTGTGTGTGTGTGTGTGTGTGTGTGTGTGTGTATGTGTGTGTGTGTGCTGAGGGGGGATGAATGGGAACACGTTCCTGGTCTTTGCTAGCTCATCATAGAGGGGATGGAGAGGTTTCTGCGGGATAACGTCCAGATTCCTCCTAATCCACCCCCAGACTGTCCTGTATAAATCCTCCTACAGAGTCCCTCACCAGCTTGCAGGTGTGGAAAAAGTACTCAAATTACTTAAGTAAAAGTATCAATACTGCAATGTAGAAATACTCTGTTACAAGACAGTCCAGAATTAAAATTTTACTTGAGTAAAAGTACAAAAGTATTGGTATAAAATGAAGTTAAAGTACCAAAAGTAAAAGTACTCATTATGTAGAATTAATGTCCCATTTCACAAGTTTTCAAATGTATAAAATGTATACAAATCTTTTGACAATAGCAGATCTACAAGCTCACAATGCGTCGCATCGCTACGCATTGTGAGCTTGTAGATCAGCTATTTTCAAATGGCTGAAATGTTCAAAGGGGTGAAGTGGTTAATGTATGTTTTCTCATACATGAGAAAAACATGAACATTTTAATCAAAAAGATTCAAATGTACCGGCCGAATGTCAATTGTAACGTCCATAATGTGACACACGTCAGTGACGTTTGTTTTACCCAGTCGGGGTAAATATTGCCCAGTTTCAGGCAGTGGTGTAAAGTAACTACTGTATAAGTACATGTACTCAAGTACTGTATACTTACGTACAATTTTTACTTTACTGATGCGACGCGTTGTGAGCTTATAGATCGGATATTTTCAAACATTTTAGTACTTTTGGTACTTCAAGTACATTTTGATACCAATACTTTTGTACTTTTCCTCAAGTAACATTTTGAACACATGGATGCCTTTTACTAAACAGAGTATTTTAATACTTTTACTTAAGTCAAATATCTGAGTACTTCTTCCACCACTGGTTTCAGGTCTCACAGGTGGCGTAGTCAGAACTTGAGAAACCAGCGTACTGGCACAGCCTCTCTGTGAGCATCTGAAGCACAGAGTACAGATGAGAGGTGGGTACAGTCTGTCCCTACAGTATATGTCTTGGTCACTTTGCCAAAGTGCTCCAGTAGCCCGATTGATGGCTGGCTCTGCACATTCCTGAAACTCTGGAAAGATATTTTACCCCAATTAGCCTATGGGATTGTTCTGCTTTTGTAGCCAATATATACCTTAATTAGGCCACAGAGTTTGTTAGGAGCATACGCATTGACTGGAGAATAATGTGATATTAAAGAATGTGTATTATGTGTTAGTTAGACTATAGCCTTTGGGTGATAATCTAGTACAGTACAGTATTAACCACTTAAACCCTATACTTCATTGACCAGAGTGCCCTAGGGGTCTATTCTAAGCCCCTTCCTTTTCCCCTCCACACCAAATATCCTCGCCAGAAATAGCCGATCTAAAACAACGCTAGGGTTCAAGTGGTTAAATGTAGGTGATCTCTAATTATTCAAATTAATACACGTATAGTAATGGTCCATAATTACTACTACGTAGACCCAGACCGATATTCAGCGGTGTTAGTGCTACTATGGAGGATTACCATTGGTCTTGCTGGCTAAGATCACACCTTCTCTAGAGTAAATTCAGCTTTGTCATGACTGGGAGCTTGAGGGTCAGATAACCTCAGGGTCGGTGTAATGAAGCGATAATGTCTGAATTTGATTCTGAATCCAACAGCCTTGGGGATTTACATTCAAAGCCTCTTTGTTAAGTTCCATCACGAGAGCAGGTCAGTTTCTGGGGGGGTTTTTGGCTTTCAATGCCTTGTCCAAGGACAGCCAGCGGACTGAGGCGTGCTGTTTTAAGTTTTAAATGACATTGTCCTCTTGCTTTAAGTTGGCACTAATATGATGGAATCTGTTTGTTCTAGTGGCGGGGTGCTTCTAAATCAATGCTTTTCATGGCATACAGTATATTATGGCCTTTTACTGGTACTAGAGGTTTGAGCCGCTACGGGGCCCTCACACCTATACGTCGCACAGCCGATCTGACAAATATGCCCATATAGAGATCGCTGTCATCAGTATTGAGGTTAGACAACACACTCCAATTTGGGCATATAGCTGCATTGGAAACTTTCTTATATGGTTATGGCTGAGTCATAGTGGTCCTCACTTAAAGGAGAGATCCGGACATTTTAAGTGTTATCTTTGATGTGTCGCTAATCACTCACCAACATTGAAAGGGACGTTGAGTTATTCCAGAGAGTCCCCTGTCGTCCAGTCTGGCGACCCCCTCCGTTGGCATAATGGGAGCCTGTGTAAGAGTGAAAATCGTCACCAATGCAAAATTTGTAATTTTGTGTTTGTATCCACATTGTAATAACATTTTGATTTAATTTAAAACGATGAATAGCAAAAAAAATAGCTGATCAACAGGGGGGTCTATGCAATGAGAGAGGGGTAAGAGAGATAGAAGGAGAGATGGAGAGAGCACACAATAACCCAGCCCAATGCTGGGTATAGCGAAACCTGAACTGTTGTCAGCACAATAACCCCGGCGACGCTATTGTGCAAGCTGATGAAGCGCCACGTTTTCTGCGTGTTGAGAAATATAATTGAGAATCATCTGCGTAACAATGAAAATGTTTCGTCCCGTTTTGTGTGCAAAACCCATCACACAGATGCCAGGCAGACCTGATCGGGACTGAATGCTAAATAGGCTGCCGTACGTACATGTCACAGCTTGTTCTCTGGGCACGCTCACCCAACACAAGATAACGATGGAGGGAGAAGTGTTATGTAGAAATACCCTGTTAACCCTTGAAGCCCTGAAGAAGCATCTGTGTCACTTTTTTGATTTGAGCTAAAAAGCATTATTTGCAAATGTGTGCAAATCTTTGAATATATATATATTGTTTTAAAGCGAAAAATGTTAACTTGAATCTTTGCTTCCGGGGGTCCCTGAAACATATATTTTTAGATGGGGGTCCGTGGCTAAATACACATCCTTGACATGGAAAAAAGAACCACTGATATTATGGCGACATACGTTTTTTCAAAAAACTGTTAAATCCCCCAGAAGCAAAGATTTGAGTTACAAATGTTCGCTTTTGAAAAAAATAACGATATTTCTAAAATAGCAGATCTACAAGCTCATAGCGCGGCACTCGGTGCCGCGCTATGAGCTTGTAGATCTGCTATTTTTGAATAGCCAAAGAGTAAAAAAAAAAATGCTTTTTAGCTCAAATCAAAAAGTGACACAGATGCTTCTTCAGGGCTTAAAGGGTTAACTCACTGTCCCCCCCCCCCCTTCATGTTCTTCCTGATCTCTCTCTCTCTCTCTTTTCCTTTTTCCTCTGTGTGTTGGCCAGGCTAAAGGCTGACCTAAATACTTCAGGTTTTTGATGATCAGGCTAAAAGTGAGATCAGAGAAGTCCAGAGGGTCTCTCCTCTCCTGGCGTACAGTATATGGTGGTGGAGAAGAGGAGGAGGAAGAGGATGAAGAGAGGCAAGGAGACAACAGAGGGATTGAAGGAGTGAGAGGACAGGAGAGGAGAAGGAAGGGAGCAGAGGGCTTGGAGAGGAGAGGAAAGGGGCAGAGATGAGAGGAGAAGATGGAGAGCTGGCACTGCACTGGGAACATAGTTATAAAATAATCATAATAGTGCAAATGAATTTATAACAATGTAGGCTATGTAAAGTACACACTTGTATTGTGTACACAGGGTTGAGAGGAGAGGGGGGGGGGGGGTTGCCATGCTGAAATGCAAACCTATGTTTTTGTAACATAATTCCTCCTGATTTTTACTATAAATCAAAGCAATGAACCAATACATTTCACGTTTTCACATTCTAGCCTTTTAGCTTATGCTCTTATCCAGAGTGAGCAGAAAGGTTTTAGTGTTTTCACTTTGACAGAAATGACTGTTCAAATCGCTCAATGGGCTGTCCTAAAACACTTTTCCTAACCAAAAAAAAACAACAACAAAACATTCTTGATGCTTATACCTTTCACAGTAATAAAATTATTAAGATGTCACAAGTTCAGTCATAGTTGCTTTTTTCCTTTTTGTGTACTGGGGCAGTTTTACACTGCAGAGTGGAATCTTGGATGTGGTTCAAGTGCTTCTTAAGACTCGGATTGTTTTTGTACATGAAATTGTTTAAAATGTTATACTTTATCATCATTTACTTAGACAAGAGAGAGTAGGAGGACATGGAGACCAAGGGCAGAGAGAGGTGAGACACACAAGACAAAGTGGGAGTTGGATTCAAACTCAGGTCCTCGTATCTCCAAAACAAAACCAATGTAGTTATTGTTTAGTCACAAGCTCTTGTTGATGATTTTAATTCGGTTCAATAGTTATAACAGCCACAGACACACTTAACTGCTTTCACTTTCAAAGCTGTTCCAATACCTATTGCAAAAATAGCCAATCTACAAGCTCAAAACGCAGCTATTTTTGCTACAGTGCTTTTGTGAGACACTAGTGTGACGCAGTAGAGTAGGGCATTCATTTACAACAAAAAAAACAGTTTTTCTTTTTAAATATGGAGATAAGAGGTTTCTGCCTGACAGCAACAATATGGTCCATGCACTAACTGGCTGAGCCAACAGTTACAACACACACAGCACATTTTGACAGAGCATACAGTATTTCCCCAACTTGGCAGAGCCAGGGTCCAACTTGCAGCAAGGAGAAGCACACTGAAGTACAGGCTGTGGTGGAAGAGGTACTCAGATATTTGACTTTACCAATACCACAATATAAAAATACTCTGTTACATGTAAAAGGTATGTTATGTTACTTGAGTAAAAGTACAAAAGTATTGGCATCAAAATATACTTAAAGTATCAAACGTAAAAGTAATACAAGTTTTGAAATTAGCTCACAAAGCGTTGTGAGCTTGTAGATCTATTTTCAAATAACCTATATATAGGGCTAAAGGGGTTAATGTAAGTTTTCTAATAAAATAATTTATATCTGCAAAGAAACTAGTGACAAAAGTTTTCAAATAATTGTAGTGGAGTAAAAGTACAATATTTGCCTCTGAGATGTAGTGGAGTAGAAGTAAAATTATTGAAAATTGGAAATACTCTACTAATATAGAAGTTAAAAGTACCTCAAAATTGTACTTAAGTACTTACAGTAATTCCTTTCCACCACTGAGCACAGGTGTCTGACACTATTTGATTCTAGTGATGAGGACTGACAAATTACAGGTTATTTTTTACATTGTTCATTACGCACGTAAATGCATGTTGATTTGCTATAAAGGATCACCCATTTTCAACCTATCTTCATATAATTGGTCCGTATTGATCATTATAATATGGTGTAGGAGGGCTGTGGACAGCTCAGCTCAGGTAGGCAGGTTTGGCCATTTCAAACAAGATTTCAACCTTTTCTTTATTTATCAATGCTGGTTGAAATCCTGTTTGAAATGATCAAACCTGCCTACCGATGATGTCACTGGTAGGCAGGTTTCTGAACTGTCCACAGCCCTCCTCTGAGACACAGACCAAATAGACAGAAATTGTGACATGGAAATGAGCATGAGGACCAATTATATGAAGATGGGTTGAAAATGGAAGAAGTGGTCCTTTCAGGAATAAGCAAGCACTGATCAATTGCTATTTTCTCACCCATATGGCTAAGTAACAAATATGGCAACGTCTATGTGATGAACAAATTATCACCCAGCAGTCGTCGCTGCCCTCACACCCACTCAGGCTAATGCCCACGAATGCCCTGGCAGGCACGCGCACAAATAGGAGCCAATGGGTGCTTGAACTGCTGCCCGATTGCCTTCATAAGAGAGAGTGTCCTTTCTCTCATTAGTTTCCCTCTTGCTGAACCGAACCGACAGTCGTTCTCTGCCAGTGGAGTAGTCTACGTGATAACGCCATATGCCCCACTACAAGATCACTGATGTGTAATGCAATATTGATACATACTGTACAAAAGTGCAAACAACTAAAACAGCACACTCTTGCAGAAACGGCACCGAATAAAACTCTCCCCTCCTCTCCAGTGTTGATTTCGTTGACTTAAACTAAGACGAAAAAAATGTTGTCGACTACCTTTTTTCACTGTCGAAAACTACATAAAAACTAAGCTACAATGACAAAAACTATGACTAAATATATTGACAATTTTGTCAACAAATAAAACACTAAAATGTTATGGAGGGGCAAGTGGAGAAGAGATCCAGTAGAACTAAAAGACGTGTCATCTTATGTTTGGTTGCACTCGGTTGTTGCGCCCTGAAAATAGCAGATCTACAAGCTCACAACGCGTCGCGCTGCGACACGTTGTGAGCTTGTAGATCGGCTATTTTCAGCACGCAACCAACTGTAAAATCAGCCATTAAGACGCCATCAAGGCACCGCCAAAATACATTTTAGTCGACTAAATCAACTGTAGATTTAATCGACTAAAACTAAACATTTTAGATGACTAAAATATGATTAAAACTAAACGGAATTCTATTCAAAAGACTATGACTAAAACTAAATCAAAATTTATATCTTATGGCACAGAAGGAACGCAAAATGAAATTAAACCGTTTCAATATCTATAGGCTACCGTTGATAATCTGATTATGAACTGCATGTGGAATCCTAAACAGCAGTTGAAATATCATGTCTTTATTCTTCTCCTCGTGAATTCATGTTTTGACATTTACCGTTGTTTATGCAAGGTAGGTTTGCTGAGAGCACCGATTCTCTGAAGTATGAGCAACACTCATACTTCATACTCATACAGTTAGATGCACCTGGGAGCTTCCCAGTACAACCACGGTCTTATCTTATATCGTTGTTGTCGGGCAGAAACATCGTATCTCCATATTTCAACTTCGTATGTCTGTTTTTTGTTTTTTTTTGTAATTTAATGCTCTACTTCATTATACAAGAATGCCATAAGGAAGTAGTGAAAATAGGGCCTGGGCCGCAGCGTGGTGGTCCAGGCACCCTAGGCTGCAATGCCAGCTTGACAGCATGTTCGCGGGTTCGAGGCCTGATCCCGACAACCTTTGCTGCGTGTCACTCCCTTTCTCTCTCCCCATTTCCTGTCAGTCTTCTGTCCAAAAAATAAAGGCATAAAACCCGATCTACAAGCTTGCAACACGTCGCAATGTGACGTGTTGCAAGCTTCTAGATCGGCTATTTTCACCATTCAACTTAAAGATATAATAATAAAAAAGGAACGGTTTTGGACATTGCACAAGGTTTCTACCCGACTGCAACGATAGCGGACGGTGGATGTCACAAATGTAACGTGCCCATATATATATATATACAGGGACGTGCACAGATAGACTCTAGGTAGTGCTAGAGCACCTGCCCTTTGCCCTCTTGACCAGAAGTGCCCTTTTGAAAAAGGGCACTTCTTTCTTCTTTTTTTCAGTTTACAGCAGGGGTCTTCAACAGGGGGTCCGGGACCCCTAGGGGGTCCTCAGAGTTACTACAGGGGGTCCGCCAAATCTTTATGTGATATGATTTTTCTTTTTACCATAACCACTCGAAACCTAGCATCCCTTTTCTGAGGAGAACTTTAGCCAAAAATAGCAGATCTACAAGCTCACAACGCCTCGCGCTGCGAGGCGTTGTGGGCTTGTAGATGGGCTATTTTTGGCAAAGAGGTATAGGTGTAGAGGGAAAAAAGAGCAGACCAAGTCAACAAAAAAAATGTATAATTTACTTGAGCACCTGCCCCTCAAAATGTCTGTGCACGCCACTGTATATATATAGAGACCACTTTAAACTAATACTCTACTGTATATGGCCACTAAACAGCTCCACTGGAGCAGTTGAATGTAAGTGCCTTTCTCAAGGGCATTTCGAGGGTATATTGAGGGAATGAGAGGGGTTAGAGAGGGGACAGGGCTGCTCACTCACTCCCCCCGCCCAGATATGTCCTGCATGCTCGCCTGGGGGGGGTTGAACCAGCAACCTGCCCTAGAGCAAACTGATAAAACACCGGGATAAAAGAGGCCAGATAACGTGGGGAAAAAAAGAAATCTTAATTTTTCTTACAAAGTCACAACTCTTCCTGTAGGCACTCTAATCTGGAGCCTCCGTGGGGGTCCGTCATCAATTCACGCGCTTCAGGGATGACAGGGGGATGACCTCTGACCTTGCTGTGTGACCGGAGCTATAAGATTGAAGAGGAGTTAATGCAGCGATGGCATGAAGCCCACCCTGACGCTTAATGATCTGCTGCATGCGCTCGCTTTTCACCTTAATACACACACCCACCCACTCTGTTCACCCTGATCACTGCTCTGTCACTGAAGAGAGACACACGCACACACACACACACGCACACGCGCACACACACACGCGCACACACACACACACACACACACACCCACCCACTCACTCTGTTCACCCTGATCACTGCTCTGTCACTGAAGAGAGACACTCGCACACACGCGTGCGCACACACACACTCACTGAAGAGAGACACACACACACGCATCTACACGGTTTATATTACCATACTTGTGAGGACAAAGATTTTAGGACAGTGACTTCATGAAAGTCTTTTTTTTGCCATTGGTAACTCTGAAAAGCTAAGTATAAACTAAATACAACTAAATACAAAAATTCATCCCAACATGAATATTTTCCTAATTCTAAACCTATCTCTGCATGATTATTTTTATTTTCTTTGTACCATAAAACAACTACTTCTCTTGTGAGGACCTGCAGGACCTGCCCTCACAAGTATAGTCATACAATACAAGTACACACACACTCCTGGCCACGCACGCGCACACGCGCACACACACGCACACACACACACACACACACACACTCTTGGCCGTGTACACGCGCATGCACGCACACACACACACTCTTGGCCGCGTACACGCACACACACACACACACACACACACACACACACACACACACACACACACACACACACACACACACACACACACACACACACACACACACACACACAAAGGCGCTCCTGGCCACGTACACGTGCATGCATGCACATACACACACAAATCCAAGCGAAGCGGCACATGAAACATGGAGGTCATCTTCCGCCTCGCCAATATTTTAAGAGCAGCGGCTCATTTCTCATTTAATGATGTGAAAGGTGATGCCGCCATGACGGACTCCTCTCCCTCCTGCACCTTCTGCCTCAGTACAGGACGGGACGGCTACTACTATCAGTGTTGTGTTGCCATTTTGTGAGAGAAACAAGCAACCTGGTCTATGAAAACTAAAGTTCTCAACGGGCCTGAAAATTAAGGCCCGGTCCTAACTGGGCCGACCCGAACAATTACCAAAATGTTCGGCCCGAAAACCGGATCCCCCCCAATTAAAAAAAAAATACTAATAATATTTTTTTCATTTATTTTTCATGGAACACGAGGCTCGGCTAATTGGCATCCATTTTCGACCCGGCCGGCACGAAAACGTCAGGTCGGTCGGGTAGGGTCGGGTTCGGGCAGAATTTTAGAACTCTAATGAAAACAAGCCCAAAAGAAGCGACTATAGGCTGCATGAGCACACACAGGCAGAGGCAGTCCCCAGCTATATTAGTTCATATATCAAAAGAGAGATCCAAAAGAGACCTTTAATGTCTCCCCGGGACCCAAGACGCCCCATTTAATGGTGAAAATAGCAAATCTACAAGCCTTTTCATATTTTCAAGATTTCATACACGTTTATTTTATTTTTGTATTTGTTTAATTTGTTTTAATCTTCTCAGGTAATTGCATATTCTTACTTGCGACCCATAAAAAATGGGTCCATGACCCAAAAATGGGTCCGGACCCACTGTTTGGAAACCACTAGTTTAGGTAGCTTGGTCCCGTGACATAAGTTCCTTATTCTTATCTTTGTGTGTAACTAGGCTTTCTCTTTGCTTTCCCCTGGGAACTACTATACCACCACCCTGAATGTTTAATGTACAGTACTTCTCCCATGAGCTCACGCATTAAACCTCTATCTTATAACGTGAACTCTGTTTGTCTCAACAATTACTAATTGACACAGAATTCCACCACCTGATAAGCACCTTCGGCCATGTTATTGACCTCATGTTTGTTCCTTAATGCTCTGATCTGTATCACTTCCCTGTCGCTACCTTGAGAATGCTACTTCTGTAAATCTTCAAGAGAAGTTTTGGTTCCTCTGTCTACAAGCTTAAAATCGGCGATCCTCAACCTGTGGGTCGGGGCCCACTAGTAATCAGAATAAAATAAATCATGAGAAAAAGAAACCCTGTTCTGTAAAAACTTTAAAATTTGTTTTTTTAATCACCCGGCCCTTTGTTTTATCAGCTTTAGCAACTCTAACACAGACTATAGGGCAGTGGTCACTAACACCTTGAGCAAACACCCCACTATAAGGGTACTTGGAATGTCTGTTTGTTAGAACTAGGTCAATCAAAGTAGATTTAGAGGGGTTATTTATGTTTTTACATTTATTATGTGCTTGCATCCTGTAGAGGACACACATGCCAAAGCTAGTCTTCTTTGCTTTTTTGCCCTGTTCAAGAACGGACCCTTTTGTTTGAATAAACCTGCTTTTGTACTTTGAGCCAGATTCAGTATTTTCTTGTCAGTTGGTAGTAGTTTTGTAAATGTGAATTTCCAACACAGCTGTCAGTGACAACAGCACCTTCAAAAAAGGTACTTGCTTACTTACTTCGGTGATCAAGCATGTAGGCCTCCTTCAGAGCTTAATAATTACTGTTTCTACACACACTGGGGGTGCACGAAAACACGTATTTACACACACACACACACACACACACACACACACACACACACTTATCAAAACAGATTACTCATTTTGGCATTTGGATCCTTGCAAATATTTGGATGGGCAATTATCCAGATAAAGGCAGTGTATTGTTTCCTTGAAGCACATACCAACAAAAGCGCTGTTTTGTAAACCATTGTATACACAGCACCTTATAGTACCTCAGAGTACATGACCTTTTAGCAAGTGCTGTCCCCGTGGGAATGAAAGCAAACTGGCATTGATAGCATTGCCATGTCACACCCAGAGGTACTGAGTACAAATAAAATAAACAACAATTATTAGAGCAAGACCTACAAAGTGCTCCTTACAATAAAAAACTAAAGTATGTAGTATTATAAGTCAATAACTTATGTAACTAGAAGAAGTGCTCCTCGGAGGACAGGTCTCCGTCAGGTCAGGTAGGTTATTGTGGGCCAGCAATGTTGATGGCATATGAAGAATCGGACAGATCTATCTTGATCACTTGACTATAGAGATAATGTGTACCGATTTGCATGATGTTTGAGCAAAATCTGTAGGAGTAATATTAAAAAACGTGTTTCGCAAAAATCTGCCTCCTGTGGCGCTATAATAAGGCAATGTTAAAAGGGTGCCATTTGTTCCTAAACGTAGTGCAAATGTGCGTGCAAAGTTTCACCGCAATCGGACGCTGCGTTCATGATTTGAGGCATTTAGTTCAAAACGGGCCACTCCTGCAAACTTTAGATGTCAATCTTAGCCAGTAAACTCCTGCAAACTTTAGATGTCAATCTTAGCCAGTAAACTCCTGCAAACTTTAGATGTCAATCTTAGCCAGTCAGGATGGAATATGAAACATCAAATAGATCCGTCTTGATCACATGACTTTAGAGATCATGTGTAGCGATTTGCCTGAAATGCGGATAAAATCTGAAGGAGTAATATATATATTTTTTTACATAAGGCCTCCTAGTGGCGCTATACAAGGCAGATGTGAAAAATGCAGGGCAAAGGTTTTTCCTTGGCCTCTAGGGAGTGCACATACAAAGTTTTACACAGATCGGTGCAGTTATAGGTAACAAATTGGTCTGGCACCATGAGGCTGATTTGAAAATGTTTAATTGGCATTTCTCCCTCGGCCTAGTGGAAATGTGCGTGCAAAATTTCACAGAAATCACACACTGTGTTCATTATTTGAGGCATTTTGTTCAAAACGGACCACTCCTACAAACTTTGGAAGCCATGAATCTTAGCCAATCAGGATGGAATATGAAACATCTGACAGAAGGGCAACAATTCCATCCAACAGAACATCATGACGAACATCTTTAAAAGCTTTACTGATTAGTCAACCAGACAGACCACTCGTAGTGCCAGGTTCACGTCAGGCTCAGTGACGTGTGGCTTATCGCCAGACATGCATCATTGAACCATTTCTTACACTGAGAAATGCTTCTCGTTTGGACCAGTGCCAGACGTATTACTGTAACTACATTTGTTTTTGCTGGACAGCCACAGCGGGGGCCAGCCTTATGAACATGAATGTTCTCTGACTAACTAGTCTCTCTCAAGCCAGCCTTATCTCTTCAGTATAAGTCTGTAATTCTTCCATACAAGTCTGTAATTCCACCCGGTAAATAGTTGAGAAGAAAAAAGCAGTGATTTGCTCTTCAGAAGAAATTAATTTAAAAATATCTATTAAGATGTTTTTTTTTTAAAGATTTTTTTTTCTTATTCCATTTCTGCGAAGCAGAAAGCTAAAGGCTTTGGCTGATATCCAGTAGAAATTAATTATACGACACAGATATAAGTGTTGGGGGAGAGGCAGGACATTCACTTTATTTTCTGCTCATTTTCAGATTACAAGTACAGACCGTTAGCGTTAGCATTAGAACAGGCTCTATGCACAGCAGCCATATTGGCTCCTTCACAGGTGTTACCAATACAACTGCGGATAGAGCCTATAATGTGGGAGCCAATGCGTCTGCCTTGAGAGACTGGTGAAGTTACACCACTTCTCCGCTGGTTAGCCTAACAATGATGTAGTGGTAGCGCTGTGGTTCTCAAACCTTTCCATGTCAAAGACCCCCAACCAAATTAATTCGTACAAGATTTGTGTTGGTAAAATGTCTCAAAATATTTCAAAATGGTCACAATTGTTGGAAATAGCACAAAGTGTGTCAAGATGAGACGCGTTGTGAGCTTGGTTGTGATGCTATGGTAATTTTGCTGGGGACCCCCTGGAACACTCTCAAGGACCCCTGGGAGTTCCCAGACCCCACTTGCCAAAAACCAATGCCAATCTCAGAGCAATCATCCCTCCAGCCTATGGGATGCAGTCTATTCTAATAAACCAACCTTTTCTTGTCATATAATGACAGGTGGCCATTGGCAGCCACATCTCTCCAACCCTTGATTCTGCAGTCAGCCTGGCCGATCTATTTAAGTGGCACAACCCAACCTCTATGGGGATAACAGGAAAACCTGAACGTCGACTGATAAAGTTACACCATTGAAGTTGTAGTACACCGGCCGAGCTAGTGTCCACTCCCTGTATCCCTTTGTCTCAAATTAAAAGCCCTCCAGCGTTTGATACACGTTCCAGCTATGTTCTGACCTAGTATTTTGTTGCTGTCAGGCAGATATCTTTTATCTGCATATTTCAATAGTTGTTTTTTCATTAATGAATGCCCTACTTCGTCATACTACAGTTTCACACACAAAAGTAGCCAAAATAGCCAAGTTCAAAGTGTCTAGATGTGACACGTCTTCTGCTTGTAGATCTGCTATTTTTTTATTTGAGAAACGGTTTTGGATATATCGTCTCTGTCGGATGGAATATGTCCAAAATGTTTACTTTTCAGGATTCAAATTCAAAAATGGCAAAAGCAGCAGATCTACAAGCTCAAAACGTGTCGCTTTGTGTCGCGTTTCGAGCTTGTGGATCTGGTACTTTTGATGCTTTTGTGTGACGCTGTAGTATGATCAAGTACAGTAGGGTATTAATTAAAGAAAAACACACAAAGTTAGAATATGAAGATAAGAGGTTTCTGCCCGACAGCAACGATATGAGGTTTTAAGCCCGACAGCAACGATTCCTTCCTTCCAAGCTAATTTTACATTTCTGCCCTTGGCGTCTGTTTGAGGTGCCATAGATTTGTTGTTGTCAACTCTGCACCTCCAACACAAGGACGTCAGATTGCTCTTGTAGTCGTACCTGCAATATTTGTTGTTAAAGGGTACTGAAAAAGCATGTTGAGGTTGTTTTTTACCTTCTTATTACCTTTTTTAAAGGTAATAAATGAGGTTGCGAGAGCAATACTTCAGCATATGGTCAGTATCATGTCAGTGTCGTGGTCAGTGTCATGTCACTGTCATGGTCAGTGTCATGTCAGTGTCATGGTCAGTGTCATGTCAGTGTCATGTCAGTGTCATGGTCAGTGTCATGTCAGTGTCATGTCAGTGTCATGGTCAGTGTCATGTCTGTGTCATGGTCAGTGTCATGTCAGTGTCATGGTCAGTGTCATGTCAGTGTCATGGTCAGTGTCATGTCAGTGTCATGGTCAGTGTCATGGTCAGTATCATGTCAGTATCATGTCAGTGTCATGTCAGTATCATGGTCAGTATCATGGTCAGTGTCATGGTCAGTGTCATGGTCAGTATCATGGTCAGTGTCATGGTCAGTATCATGTCAGTATCATGGTCAGTGTCAGTAACTGGTCAGTATCATGGTCAGTGTCATGGTCAGTGTGGTCAGTGTCATGGTCAGTGTCATGGTCAGTGTCATGTCAGTGTCATGTCAGTATCATGGTCAGTGTCATGTCAGTATCATGGTCAGTATCATGGTCAGTATCATGTCAGCGTCATGGTAAGTATCATTGGAGTATGATAACTGTTAATATTAATAATGATCATCTGTTGACTCCCCCCTAAGTATTGAGTGTTATGTGAGAGTGGTTATTATTTGGGGTTTTGCTATAATTGCGCACTCTCATGCCCCTTAGCAAATGAAGAGCTGTTTTCTCGCCTACCCTTTTTAGCCATTCCAATTAATGAAACAATGGTTTGCTGCCTTTCCAGGTTTACTAGATAATGTTTCATTCATTTTTATTGGCCAACATATTTGCTGTAACAAACCTGTCTCGGGAAAGAGTCGGTGCGGCTGAGATGTCATTAATGAGAATAGTTGGTCCAATGCTGCAATCTATACATTTCATGTCCTCTTTTTGGTGGAGTCTTGCGCGTAGGAGACCAAACATCTACACCTTAGGTGTCCTACCCAACAACAGGGCTGACATTTCTCCTTCTTAGTGTAGGGGGACCACCGTTCAACCTCCAGCCACTGCAAATGTGATAGTTGTATTGTATTAACATACTCTAGCATAACTATTGGTTAAAATGAGGTTGTATTCATTAATATAAGTTCAGGGTTGTAGCTTTAAGGTCAGTCCACCTTAAGGTCTGGTCTCATTAGCTTATTCACCTACAGGTAGTTGGAAATAGTTCAGGCACCATGATACAAAAGGTCAGCCCATCTATACCACATATGCTATATTAGCAAGCTTTACAAAAGATTTATACTGGTGAAGGGACCTCAGACCACCATACAAGGACATTTTCACTGCAAAGAGGGATTGGAATAATTAATGATTACATTTAAATTATTTTTTGACCAGTCTAGTCATGACGCCGTTTGAGACGTTTTAGAATCACCACAATCCCATAGGCTGGAGGGACAACTGCTCTGAAATGGGCTAGTCGGTTGCTAGGCCAACCAGCTGACCGACGATGTAACTTGGTCGCCTGACATTTACAGTCACAGTCATCTGTAAGGCCAGGCAGAGCCCAGCCAAAAATTCAAAAAATGAAGCATCGCGTTAGTTCATTCAGGACACGGGAATCGCATACAGTAGACGCATACGCCTCAGCTGTAATCAGCTATCTGTCTGCTGATTGCTTTCAATCAGCCACCTTTTCCTACACACCAATCACACCTCATTCCCTCAACAAGGCGGTCCGTTTAAATAAGGCTCCCTCCTACTCTGGATCTCTGCATTTCAATTGCTGCCACACGCTCCTGCGGCAAAACTTGCCTCCACCTTATAGTTCAGAGTCTTGCATTACTCAAACATTTTAAACTGAATGTTGAACTGAAATTCATGTGTGCACATGGCTCTAAACTGGATTCAATGTTCTATGGCTTTCATGTTAAAAGGCATACAAGTTTGCATGACTCAAGTTAATCTGATTAAATGTCTTGCTCTGGGCCCGCTCTTGTATAGCCTACCTGAGGGGGATTTTGCATAACGTTCTCTGATTTTGCTTAGCATGCTGCTTAGCAAAATATAGGGAACATATTAAAGAGCAGAGCCATTAACGCCAAGTTTAACTGTATTCCATTTGTTGCAATAAATGGTGTTCCTGACTGAAGTACAGAATACAAAGTACATTTTGTGTTAATATCAATGCATTGTTGTATTGAAATTTTGGAACATTTCCAAACATTATTTTTCGAAGAATTTACCGTTTTAAAAATAATTTACTTGTAGAACTTAGCAGTTCTACAACCTCACAAAGCCTCCACCACTGACTTTAAGTACAGCACAGTAACTGGAGTGTAACTATAGTTCCTGCTCTCATCACATACTGTATTTGCGACAGCACACACACACACACACACACACACACACACACACACAGGCTAAATTATCGCTCCAGCAGACAAATGAATCAATGTTTCAATCGATAAATCCGGCGGCCAATCGCTTCCATAATTCTTGTGATCATTGGTCCGAGAAGGTCCAGGTCCTTTTCTCACCATGGTAACCGCTGAGGTCTGTCCCTGCAGGGGCGCCCTGCGAACCCCAGTGAAATAATCAATCAAAGGGATCAATGACTTGATAAGATAAGATAAGGTAAGATCAGCCTTTATTGATCCCTGAAGGATATTCAGGTGTCATAGCAGCGATAGATGTGAGAGTGTTTCATTCTCACTAACTAGGGTTGCCAAATAACCGTCCCTTGAAATGAGTAATCGTCCGTTTCTTTGGAAACTTCTTTGGAAATGATAAGGGACACACTTTGTCCCTTAGTTTTGGGGGAATCAATCAATGACACACATCTTACAAGTTCAAACAGCTCATATACATAATACTATAATACAGGTTTTAATGTGATAGGCCAGGGGTCTTCAACAGGGGGTCCGGGACCCCTAGGGGGTCCTCAGAGTTACTACAAGGGGTCCACCAAAAAAAAAAAGTGTGTGTGATATGATTTTTTCTTTTTACCGTAACCACTTGAACCCTAGCATCCCTTTTTCTGAGGAGAACTTTAGCCAAAAATAGCAGATCTACAAGCTCACAAGGCCTCGAGCTGCGAGGCGTTGTGAGCTTGTAGATCGGCTATTTTTTGGTAAAGAGGTATAGGTGTAGAGGGGAAAAGGGCAGACCAAGTAAACAAAAAGACTTTAATCTAAAACACAACATTATACAATATGTAGTGGGGGTCCCTGCTTCATATCTCTCTCAGCTAGGGGTCCTGAAAACGTTGAAGACCCCTGTGATAGGCTATACAAAAACTGTGCATATATACAGTAAGACTTTATATGTTTCTGGGCTTCCGTTATTTTTCTTAGAAATACGAGGTGAGGTGCCTCTTATTAGAATTTCGACACCTGAATTGCTGGTAAGGTATTACTGGTAAGAGTAAGAGTTTATAGAACCAAATACTTAAAAAATAAGGAAGTGCAACGAAACATGAGGAATCCAGGAACACAGTTACCTGAGTGAGAGTAGGAATCTCTGGAGAAAAGAATCCACCAAAAAAAAAATCACCCTTTTCTCAATTCTCAGTCTTTTACTCAATCAATCAAAACACAAAGCCTTGTATACTTCTCCCACAAGTGCCTGAATGAGTGCTGGGTGTTTGTCAAGTTTTTAAATTCCCATTTGAAACTGTTTAGCAAGCACAATCTGTACAGTAGCACTGATTGCATTTTGTTGTGTTGTTTGCAAAAGTTTTAATATGGAGATAAGATATTCTGCCCGACAGCAACGATACATTATAGCTGCTGTCTCTAGATATATGCAATGGTAACTCTGAATGAGTGACCGTATGTACAGTCTATCAATCAATCTAAATGTACGGTGAGTACATGAATAAATATTATACATCTACTGCAGTGGTGATGCAACTTTGATGATGGAGAGGGCCACTATATTTCCACACTCACTACAGAAGGCCACATTGCATATACTGTCTCTCCGTACAGTATTTTAAACTTTTTTTGGCATTCTATGTCACACAAAGGTAGCAAAAATAGCAGATCTACAAGCTCAAAACGCGCCGCAGTGTGACGCGTTTTGAGCTTGTAGATCTACTATATTTGCTACTTTTCTTATTGGAATCCATAATATTTGTTTGCTATTTCTGAATTGGAATCATGAAAAGTAACATTTTTTTTTCATTTCAAATGCATTTAGTTATACTTATTAGACAATAGAATGTTAATACTAGTCATTAAGCTACTAATATAGACTGAAGTAATTAAAGCGGGTCATGTTTGCAATTGTAACAGCTGAAATCAATGATATATCAGGGAATATGGGAATAATATATTCCCATATTAACCTGCAGGCCGCATTAAGTGAAGGTGGGGGCCGCATGTGGCCCCCGGGCCGCCAGTTGCCCATGTAAGATCTACTGTATCTCTTTACATCTTTCACCAGTGAACATAATGTGTATATTGTTGCTGTCGGGCAGTTAATGCCCTATACCTTGTTATATACTACAGTTTCGCACAAAAACATGTTTTGCTACTTCCGAATTCTAATCCTATTAAGTAACAGTTTTGGACATATGAGGTTTCCACCCGACAGACGATATATATATATATATATATATTCACATATAAATATATGGATATATATTCACAGTCTATCAACAATGAATGTAAGCCTGGAGATCAGCTGCTGTATCCAGGGTCCAATCACACATCATGTTGTTAACTGTGATGATTAATGGACCTGCACATCCTGGTGTGTAGTTATACTCGGGTGAGCCGTGTGTGTGCGTGTGCGTGTGCGTGCGCGCGCGCGCGCGTGCGTGTCTGTGTGTCACAGTGTGTGCGCGCGCGTGCATGCGTGTGTGCGTGTGTGTGCGTGAGTGCGTGCGTGAGAGAGAGACAGAGAGACAGAGAGAGAGAGAGAGAGTGAGAGAGCGAGAGAGCGAGACAGAAAGAGAAATAGAGAGAAATAGAGAAATAGAGAAACAGATTCTGTCTTGACAAGTGTTCATTCTGTGTGTTCTGCGTGTGTGTGTGTGTGTGTGTGTGTGTGTGTGTGTGTGTGTGTGTGTGTGTGTGTGTGTGTGTGTGTGTGTGTGTGTGTGTGTGTTTGCGTGTGCTTCAGAGAGAGAGACAGAGAGACAGAGAGAGAAATAGAGAAACAGATACTGTAGTGACAAATGTTCATTCTGTGTGTTCTGCGTGTGTGTGTGTGTGTGTGTGTGTGTGCAGTTTCAATCTATCGATCATCCATCTATAACATATCTATATACTATAGATTATCACTCAGGCTTTTGTCGTTTCCCAAGCGTGTGTCTACAGGCATTCCAGGCATCGACACAAGCATGATGCTGCCTGGCCTGAGGTCGTCTAAGGCTGGATGAGCATGGCGTTCCGCTGGCGTGGCTCGCCTCTGTTGTTACGTGGCCTTCTGTGAACCGCTGAAGGTCCATCGCCCCTTTTACACTCCGTTGTTTGGTTCCTTTTGCACCCGTAAAAACTACCAGTGTCTGTCTCTCCTCAACTATGAATTCTACCAAACCATCCACAGCATACATGGGCAACTGGCGGCCCGGGGGCCACATGCGGCCCCCACCTTCACTTAATGCGGCCCGCAGGTTAATATGGGAATGCTGATATATTATTGATTTCAGCTGTTACAATTCCAAACATGCAAACATGACCCGCTTTAATTACTCCAGTCTATATTAGTAGCTTAACTAGTATTACAATTCTATTGTCTTGTTTATGTCCAATGTATTTGTATTTAAGTTCATAAAGTTAAACATAAGTATAACTAAATGCATTTGAAATTAAATTAAAATGTTACTTTTCAGGATTCCAAAAAAATAGCAAAAATAACAGATCTACAAGCTCAAAACGCGGCGCACTGCGACGTGTTTTGAGCTTGTAGATCGGCTATATTCTTGCTACTTTTGTGTGACGTAGAATGCCGAAGGTAAGAGCTGTCAGAGAGTTAAGATACGTAAATAAGAGGTGTGCCCGATAGTATATGCAATGTGGCCCTCTGGAGTGAGTGTGGAAATATAGTGGCCCTCTACATCAGTGGTTTTCAACCGGTGGTCCGGGGACCCCCAGGGGTCCTTGAGGGAGTTCCAGGGGGTCCCCAGCTAAATGATAGATAGGAACCAAATGGACCCTTATGGGTCTGTAACTCTGAGAGTGTAACAAATGGAACCAAATGGACCCTAACGGGTCCATTTGGTTCCATTTGTACACTCTCAGAGTTAAATTAACATTGATTTTATAATAAAAATTGGGGTCCCAGAGATAGAAATGCCATTAAATGGGAGTCTGGTAGCCTAATGCATGTTAAACTGGGGGTTCTTGAAATTAAAATGGGTGAGAATCACTGCTAGAGCCGTAAAAATCGTCTCTTATTGGGGGTCCCTGGCATAACTTTTCAAATGGGGGTCCCTGGGCTAATGTGTGTCAATTTGGGGGTCCTTGACGAAAAAAAGGTTGAAAACCACTGCTCTACATCATCAAAGTTGCATCACCCCTGATCCACAGCAACCTTGTTTGGTGTCAGGGTTTCGTCCGTGTTAGACATGCTAATTTGTTTCGTAACCACATGATCACCCCCAAGCGTCGCTATTCTGGGAATGTCATAATAGGCAAACATTCAGAGAAAATAGCAGATCTACGTACAAGCAGACTATGCAACATGTTGTGAGCTTACAGATTGGACATTTTTGGCTTAGAGAGATATGGTGTAGGGGGGGAAGGAGTGGACCTTTGGGCAAACGTGGACAAAGACATACTGTATGTGTTGGAGGTGGAACATTAGCCACGCTGATTGGTCAGCTGCCATATAACCCCTAAATGGAAGATATGGCAAATGACCAATCAGAGCAAGCTTGTACCTTTCTCTTACCAAATAAAGTCAAATATCGGCAGGGTATTGATATAACAGTATTACAGTATGTATACGTATACTGTATATTGTATGTATACTGTCTGTCTGTCTGTCTGTCTGTGTGTGTCTGTCTGTGTGTGTGTGTGCTTGCCAGGGGAGATATATGCAGACATTAAATGGCCTCTCTCCTCTCTTCTCTAACACTGATCTAAGCAGACAAGAGCCAAACAACACACGGTGAATCTATTCCCAGCACTCTTTCAACACAGCGCCCGATGACAGCAGCGATGTGGAGAAGAAAAGAAGAAGTCACTTTGGCGTCGTTCCATCTCTCAATGCAATTTCCATTTTTCACTTCAATGTGCTTCATTGACATAAAACTTAACAATAATAATGACAAAGCACCGACTTCAAGTGCGTGTGCGTGCGCGCGCGCATGCACGTGCGCGTGTGCGTGTGTGTGTGTGTGTGTGCGCGTGTGTGTCTGTGTGCGTGTGTGTACCTGGATATGTGGAGTATCTGGGTCATTGTGTATTCAGTTCCCATAGTTATGGGAGAGAGAAGCACAACTTCACCCACTAGCAAGGTGAATGAAATGCGGTGTGTGTGTGTGTGTGTGTGTGTGTGTGTGTGTGTGTGTGTGTGTGTGTGTGTGTGTGTGTGCGCGCGCATGTGAGATGCGGGAGATAAACACAGTCTAGCCACATTTTCAATACCGGGGAAAAAAAACTACTTTTCCAGCTGTTCTTAATATTGGAACCCAGTGTGTTTGGTGCATCCTATCGTAGATAAACAGTGCGTTATTAATGCATTTTGACCCGTGGCTTTGGTCAGTGCCATAAACATTTTTTTTTATCCTTACAAAAGAAATATTCGCGCGTCCACTCACAGTAGCTCAAATGCAGGTGCGTTCAGTATAACAAATGACTATTCATGAATAAATATGCATGAGGGTGAACCCTGCACATGCACTGCTCTTACTCAGCACCATCTATTTTATTCACACACCAACCTTTTGGTCCCTCTGCACCTTCATCAAGAGTGTCTTACAGAAATGATACCATATCATTTCAGCAGTGGTGGAAAAAGTACTCAAATGTTTTACTTAAGTAAAAGTATCAATACTGCAATGTACTGTAGAAGCACTCTGTTACAGTAAAAGTCCGGAATTCCAAATTTACTTGAGTAAAAGTACAAAAGTATTGGTATCAAAATGTACTTAAAGTACCAAAAGTAAAAGTACAAAAATGTTTGAAAATAGACGATCTACAAGCTCACAACGTTGTGAGCTTGTAGATCTGCTATTTTCAAACAGCCTAGGTATAAAATAGGGCTAAAGTGGTTAATGTATGTTTTATAACGTAATCATTTATATCTGAATAGTAACTAGTAACTAAAGTTTTCAAATAATTGTAGTGGAGTAGAAGTAAAAAATATTGACAATTGGAAAATAGTCCAGGAAAGTAAAAGTACCTCAAAATTAAGTACAGTAAAAAAAGTACAGTACTTGAGTAAATGTACTGAGTTACTTTACACCACTGCTTTTGGTCCCTCTGCACCTTCATCAAGAGTATCTTACAGAAACGATACCATCACGCTCTTAGCCTATACAGATAGATACTCCACCCCTTCTGTGTTCACTAGTGTGAGACAATCACACTCTCCTGTAGGTCAAGTCTACAGATGGAGATAAATCCACGATGGGGCTGCTAACATTGTAATTTGTGTTAGTCACAGCCATGACTAACACACTGGACCAGTCAGAGCTATGTTCCCCACTGTCTGGCTTATGGCTGATTTATTCTGAGCTGCATGCAGTGTCGCACACACCGAAAGTCTGCTATTTATGGTGACTGACACCAGCATGCAGTGGTGGAAAAGTACTCAAATGTTTTATTTAAGTAAAAGTATCAATACTGCACTGTAGAAGTACTCTGTTTCAAGTAAAAGTCCGGAATTAAAAATGTACTTGAGTAAAAGTAGAAAAGTATTGGTATCAAAATGCACTTAAAGTACCAAAAGTAAAAGTACTAAAATGTTTGAAAATAGCAGATCTACAAGCTCACAACGCGTCGCGATGCGACGCGTTGTGAGCTTGTAGATCTGCTATTTTCAAATAGACTTTGTATAAAATAGGCCTAAAGTGGTTAATGCATGTTTTATAATGTAATCATTTACATCTGCGAATGTAACTAGTAACTGAAGTTCTCAAATAATCGTAGTGGAGTAATAGTACAATATTTGCCTCAGATGTAGTGGAGTAGAAGCAAAAGTATTGAAAATTGTAAATACTCCAGTAAAGTAAAAAAATACCTCAAAAGTGTACTTAGGCACAGTACTTGAGTAAATGTTCTTAGTTACTTTACACCACTGATAATCAGGCCTTTGAGTGTCGGCCTGCCAGCTGTGAGTACGCGCGTATGTGTGTGTGTGTGTGTGTGTGTGCGTGCGTTGTGAAAGTGCTCCTCCACTGACTGACAGAATGACAGCTATCAAGGCAACCGTCCTATACTGCCTGCGGTCAAGTTTAATCCGTCGACTCTCATCACAGGAACGCCGTCAAGTCAGCTTCAATAATCCATAAAACCTTTATTAGACTCTCTACTTGTTTTTCTTCTAGTTCAAAGCACACAGAAACCACGGCCGGCCTGGGGGCAAATGATTTGCTTTCATGTCCATTGACGATAGACAGTGATATAGACTAATTAGGTTAATAGCTGTTTTCATGATCTTTACTGAAGCTGCAAATGGATGATCACCTGCGTTTACACACAGGCTCGTCAGCTCTCACAGCCCATTATATATTACACGGCGTCCCTGTCTGGCAGAAACTTGTATCTATTCTGTTCATATTTAAACTTTTGATGTTTTCTTTTGTCATATACAGTGTCACACAGAAGCAGTGGTGGAAAAAGTACTCAAATGTTTTACTTAAGTAAAAGTATCAATAATGCAATGTAGAAGTACTCGGTTACAAGTAAAAGCCTGGTAAAAGTACAAAAGTATTGGCATCAAAATGTACTTAAAAGTACAAAAAGTAAAAGTACTAAAATGTTTGAAAATAGCAGATCTACAAGCTCACAACGCGTCGCAATGCGCTTAATGGTATGACCAGTGTGTGGAAATCCAACCTCCCCCCAGACACATCAAGATCAGTTTATTCTCTGTGACTACAGAAGTCCCTGGATGGGTGCTACACCAGAATGCCACGTGTGGTACTGACTACTGAACATCAATCAGGACAAACACATTACCAATAAATGTCTGTACGGAGGGCTAAGTGTATCAGAGAAGATAACAGGCAGGAGGATGAGACTATAGCAGGTCACTGCCATTGGCACAGAGCACTTTCTGCCCTAAAGCTTGTACTGTGGGAACCACCAACACACGGGCATTGATCAAAAGGACGTCCCACACCTACGTGGACAGTGGTACTTATGGTACTTATGAGACAGCTGTTACCTGACATTCCTCAATATGTGTTTTGTCTATAAAACCACATTTAACCACATTTGGACACATACATGAAGCAGAAGCTCCAGAACCAAGCCTGCCACAGCTTCTTACTACAGTATCTTTGGTGTTGGGCCATAAGTGATCCCTCTGTGTCTAATCATAGATGATGGGTTTATGTGTGGTGAGGCCTACTGTATACTGGTGTATCATTTCTGCTAGTTTTTGGTGTTCTTCAAGTGGCTTTTCATAGTCTTCAAAAAACTAAATTGAATCCCATTTCCGGTCTCTCCTACACTTTTCTGTCTGTCCCCCTACCTACACTGTCTCAGTCTGTCTCTCCTGTATACTGTCTCATACCTCTCAGCTGTCGTATTGTCTGTCACTCCTACACCGTCTCCCTCTCAGCTCTCCCACTGTCTGTGTCTCTTACACCGTCTCCTTCTCAGCTTTCCTGTCTGTGTCTCCTACACCCCCTCCCTCTCAGCTTTCCTGTCTGTGTCTCCAACACAGTCTCCCTCTCAGCTTTCCTGTCTGTGTCTCCTACACTGTCTCCCTTTCAGCTACCCTACTGTCTGTCGCTCCTACCACGCACGCACGCACAAACGCACAAACGCACAAACGCACGCGAGAAGAAGAGAAAACCTCCGACGAGCCGGAGGTTTTTCACCGGTGGAAAACGGAAAGCTTGTCCTAAAACATTTTTGTTTCGCGGACCGAGGCCGCCAGATTAGACCCGGGCGAGGGTGTTTTAGGACGACGGTTCTTGTTATCCACTTCTGAATGGAGAGGTGCGCGATGGAGAGACGTTTCCTTTTTGCCACACATCTACACTTCATGGAGTACATTTGTTGTACCGAATGAACCGAATTAAAGTATTGTGCCCTGAGCGCATGAACCAAGGGGGACACGTGCATGCGCGCGTGTCCCCCTTGGTTCCCCAATGCTCTCTGCGTCCCTGCATGCATGCAATAGAGTTGGAGCGCACGGAGAGAGCGCACCTGACTACATAGCTTTGGCCCTGACTGTCAAGAAGATGGCATATATAGGAGGCCAAACATCTGCTTATGCTGATTTAATGGCAGAGGCGACAGCGCTGTATGTGCTTGGCTGGCAGTCACAGCAGAGGCAGCTCTCACTCACACAGAAACAAAGGCAGAGAAAGCGCGAGAGAGAGAGAGAGAGAGAGAGAGAGAGAGAGAGAGAGAGAGCGTGTACGGTCTAAGCAGAATTCATTTTGCAACAATCCAATAAGAGCTGAGACGAGATCTCACTTCTTAAGTAAGCAATTATTTTGATAAAGTAAAACAATGGGAGTTTAACAATCTCCCCACTCTCCCAAGAAAAAAACAATGTGAGTTTAGCAATCTCCTCACTCTCCAAAAAGCTCCTTATCAGTGTGGCTACAGGGTTTAGCCCGTTAAGACCGGGAACGCATCTCTGTGTCATTTTAAGATTTCTTTGGCTATTAAAAAGTAGCAGATATACACGCTCATAGCGCGGCTTGTAGATCTGCATTTTTTCTTTTATCATGAAAATATGTGCAAATCTTTGAATATATATATTTTTTAATGTCTATTCTAAAATCTAACATTTTTTTTTAAATGTATGTTGCTATAATATCAGTGGTTCTCACATTTTTTTCATGTCAAGGACCTCCCAAAATGATCTGTATTTGTCCGTGGACCCCCCCCCCCCCCCCCCATCTCAAAATATTTTGTTCCTAGGACCCCCATGAACCAAAGATTTGAGTTAAAAATGTATATCTTCAAAGCCTTCATGATTTTGTAGATCTGCAATTTTGTTTAGCTTGTAGATCTGCTATTTTTGAATAGCCAAAGAAATAAAAAAAATAGACAGATGCGTTCCTGGTCTTAATGGATTAATGTGCAACAATAATGATAACATTGGTGGACTGCTATCACGCAGTGAGCAGATAAGTGAATAGTAGTATTATATGTCATATATATTCTCATGCTGTGTCCCAAGGCCAAGGACAGGCCTATAGGACAGTGGTTCTGTCCAGTGGTGGAAAAAGTACTCACATTTTTTACTTAAGTAAAATAATCAATACTGCAATGTAGAAATACCCTGTGTTACAAGTAAACGTATTGGCATCAAAATGTACTTAAAGTACCAAAAGTAAAAGTACTCATTATGCAGAATGTCCCATTTCAAGTTTTCATTAAAGGAGAGGATTCTTATTTCAAATGTATACAAATCCTTTGAAAATAGCAGATCTACAAGCTCACAACGCGTCGCATCGCGACGCCGACGCGCTGTGAGCTTGTAGATCGGCTATTTTCAAATAGCCGAAATATATATAGAGCTTAAGTGGTCAATTTATGTTTTTAGCAATACAAAATCTAAATCTAAAAAGTAACTAGTAACTAAAGTTTTCAAATGATTGTAGTGGAGTAAAAGTACAATATTTTACTCAGAGATGTAGTGGAGTAGAAGTAAAAGTATTGACATTTTAAAATACTCCACTAAAGTAAAACAAATACCTAAAAATGTACTTAAGTACATGTACTTAGTCACTATACACCACTGGTTCTGTCCACAAAAGAAGTAGACCAGTCACAGCTCATTCTGCGTCCCTGAAGTCACTAAAGTCAAGAAATGGCTGGTGATGTGAAAGCCGTGAAGAGCATGCATGGGAAAGTTGGATCATAATCCAATGCATGTGAAATTAATCTAATCATGTGGACCGCAGGATTTACATACAGTAGGAACAGTGTGGCTCCCATGTGAATCTCAGACTTCACGTGGTCAGCCTGTGCAGTGTGGCTTTGGAACTTTGGTACAGAGTTCCTGTGCTGCAGTGTTAAATAATGAAGCATTCTTTGAAAAGAAGAAATTATTCTTTTTTTTGGGTAATAAAACTCCCCTGCATTATACATCATAATATGGTTATTATACAAAAAATGGTTGGTTGGCTTTACAGAATTAAGATGGTGTTACTTGAGGACAGGCGGAGATGAAACCCTACCAACTAAACTAGGTCCGTTAAAGGGGAATACCACTCATTTTCAACATTGAACTATGTCTTTAATACACCTTAGAGCTGTTGTGTGGAAATAAGAAAAAAGCCCCCCCCCCCCCCCCCCCTTCTATGTTGCCTAGAACTGGATAATTGATTGAGGTCATGTGATCAGTGACATACGCAGGGTGTACTTTTGTCTCCACCCCCCTCAGCCAAAACAGCTCTGAGGTGTATTAAAGACATACAGTAGTTCAATGTTGAAAATGAGTGGTATTCCCCTTTAAAGGTTTCATGACGTTTAGTTTTACCACACATTAAAAGTCTTTGTCATGGTCCTTCAAACGTGTATAAAAAGTTTTAACAAAAAATTCCACTCCATTGATCCATGGCAGGTGTTTTTCTCTCACATTTCTAAAGCCTTTTCAACTGCAATAAAAAAAAAGAAATCTTTGCCTGCGGGTGTCGCTGTTGAGGGATTTTGCCTGTCAATCATCGCCCCTGCTCCGCCCCCCCCAAAGGAAAGGATAGGGGAGGGGAGGGGCGAGGAGGAGTGTGGGCGGGATTAATGGCCTGTGACTTCACTGCCGAAGGGCCAAGCTCAGATTACTTTTCAGCCTAATTATTCAGAAAACCCCAGACCACAGAAAATCTACTGAATGTTCAAAGTTCAGATTTTTTTGGGTGTATTTGAGGTCATAAAACCCCCAAAAAAACATTAAAAAAATGTATGTCATAGAACCTGAACAGGTACAACAGGTATTCTGTGGATGAGAAAGTCTTGATTTTTTGGGTGTATTTGAGGTCATAAAACCCCCAAAAAAACATTAAAAAAATGTATGTCATAGAACCTGAACAGGTACAACAGGTATTCTGTGGATGAGAAAGTCTTGGAACACTACTGTGAGGTCATGTGTAGGTGTTGTTTTAAGGTTGGCCAGTGGAACAACAGCATGAAACTGGACAGACGTCAAACAGATTAACGATGATTGATTTTATATTGAAGGGCTTGGCAGGATTTTAAAAGAATGCAGCTAAATGAAGCTTAAATCACTGTACATCTTCTGCCTGCTCATAAAATGTTTACATAAAATGTTGATAAACCTGCAGTAAGACCCTTACAATTACAATTAAGGCATTTAGACACTCTTAATCCAGAGTGATTTGCAGTAAGCAAGGACAACACAAGATAATACATCAAATGCATAAAAATAGCAATCTATGAACAGTGGAATATCCCCCAAAAAATCAATGATCTGTACATTGAAACTATACACACTATAGGATGCCAGTTTACCAGGCATCTGTCTACATAACGTGATATCTAAATTACATTTTTAGCCTTTGCATAAGCCTGCAAGGTCGTTGAGGCTGGGGCAAGTACAAGACCCTCGCGCACAGCACCTTGCAGTAGGACAATGGAAAGAAAATGTTTCCCTTCTCTTGTTGTGTTAAATACAGTATGTACATACAGTCAAAGGTGTTTAAATGATTGATTTTATATTGAAGGGCATGTCAGGATTTAAAAGAATGCAGCTTAAAGGTAGGGTAAGTGATTTGCGTTGGTTAAAATAATTGTTAAATAGTTCAATATTCTGATAGTACTCGTTGCTATAGAGTGTTTGTTCAGTACTAGGAGTCTCCTTGTCTCTCCAGCTCTTTAATAAACAGAAAATGCATTTTCGTTTCAGTTTCAGTTTCATTTCCAATTTTATCCAACGAGGACAGAGAACTCAATCAGGATACAGATTAAACAAGTGAAATTGGAAGTGATGACACTTAGAAATGAGCAGACAAAATTGGAACTGGAACACTATACAAATTAAGCTTAAAATGGGTACTTTCTCCTGATTGGCTGAGATTTTGACACCTACCGAAAAATGTATTTTCTGTTTATTAAAGAGCTGGAGAGACGGGGAGACTCCTGTTACTGAACAAACACTCTATAGCAATGATTACTATCAGAATATAGTGATTTAACCTTTTAACAAAATACTTTTTGTTTTAACCAAAAAATATCACTTACCCTACCTTTAAAGGAAGCTTAAAGGAATCACTTTAATGCTTTGGCATGCTCATACAGTTATATATTTACATATATTTAGACGTTGATAACCCAGCAGTAAGAATCTGACAAAACCGTTTCCCTTCTCTTGTGGTTGTGCATTTTGTATAATGTTGGTGTAGTATGATCAAGTATGGCCTTAACACATCGTGTGCCAGAGGTTTATCAGGACCGTTTATGGCACATAACGTATAGCTTCTCAAAAACGGTCCGGACCGTTTTTGGCACTCAATGTGTTAATTTACCAAAAAAAAAACACAAAAAGTTAAAATATGGATAAGAGGTTTTTGCCTGACAGCAACGTTATGCTGCTAAAATGTCTGAGGCAGGCAAAGCCAGGCAAACATTTGACTCCTATGTAGGCCTACCTGTAAACAACACTACCTTGATCCTTACGGTGTCACAACTACTGTTTGACGCTGTATCATGTATCCCTACTGTATATCATGAACGGACCATGCAATCATAAAAAACAATGGAATCACAAATTGAAGAACCTTTTAAAAGCACACCTTCAAAAAACGCTTTCACTTTCACTGCCCATCTGGGACGCCACAAACTCCGACAGTTGCACTGTCTGTCGTACAAACTAAGCTGGCTGCACCACCCCGCGACTGACACGGTCCTGGCCTGCATGGGTAGGCAACCAGTCCTGGCGGAGATCTGCTCTCCGAGGAAGTGCACTTTTTCCTAGTTTGCGATTTGCATTCCGCACTGCGCCTATGGAGCAGTCACAGCAATAAAGTAATTGACCTGTACAGGGAGGGGGGGGAGAGAGAGAGAGAGAGAGAGAGAGAGGGGGAGAGGGAGAGGGGGGGCCAGGATTCAAGGACAGACGTGTAGAGAAATGATGACTGCCCGGATTTCACTACTCATTGACTAAACATGGATTCAATTAGAGGCGGCTCAAGGTCACCAGGTGCAGATAGTGGGATGGTGGTGTGTAAGCTCTACGCGACGGCTGCGCTTTAATAGCAGCTCTCACAGCCCTGGTAATGTTTAATCCATCCATCCATCCATTCATCCCACCTGACTGCACCTCTCATATCATATCCCCCTGAGTACACTCAAGCCCTACTACACTGTACCTATGTCTGTCTGTGTGTGTGTGTGTGTGTGTGTGTGTGTGTGTGTGTGTGTGTGTGTGTGTGTGTGTGTGTGTGTGTGTGTGTGTGTGTGTGTGTGTGTGTGTGTGAGTGTGAGCATGCGTGTGCTTGTGTGTACTGCCTGTAACTGGAACTGAGTAGGTGTGTGTGTGTGTGTGTGTGTGTGTGTGTGTGTGTGTGTGTGTGTGTGTGTGTGTGTGTGTGTGTGTGTGTGTGTGTGTGTGTGTGTGTGTGTGTATGTGTGTGTTTGTATTACCATACTTGTGAGGACCAAACGTTTTCACAAGTATAGTAAAATGTGAGGAATAGACGTTGTGTTTGCTGGTCCTCACGAGAAAAAAAAAAAGGTTTTATGGTTGTAAGAATTTTTAGAGATACATTTACAATTACAAAAAGATTCAGGTTGAGGTTAGGTTTAGGATTAGACATTCAGAGGCTATAGGTTTAGGGGTCGGGGTTGTCGATTTTTCCCTATTTCATACTTAGTCAAACACCGGAAAATAGCCGATCTACAAGCTCACAACGTGTCGCAGCGCGACACGTTGTGAGCTTGTAGATCTGCTATTTTTCGGCTTTTGAGGTTATAAATACCCCCCCCAAAAAAACATAAATCAATCATAAAATCGGCTTCCTAAAATGTTGATGTCCTCACAAATATAGTAATACAAAAGTGTGTGTGTGTGTGCGTGCGCGTGTGAGAGAGAGTTTGTGTGCGCACGGTACACGTCTATTTGCATGTGTGTGATCTTTATCGGCGGTCTCTTTATCAGCCTCTAGCTCTTGTGAAAGTTATCGGTCCATCCATCTACAGCCAGTACAGAATGAGGACCGATGCTGTCACATTGAAAATCACACCGGAAGGAATGTTCTCTCTCTCCGCTCAGCCCAGACTGTGATATATATCACATGTCACCATATGTCACTGTACTGAGGGGACAGAGAGGGGGGAGTGGGGGGGGCAGGGGGAGGGAAGGACAGATAAAGACTTAAAAGAGCAAACCTGTGATTCTACAAGGGTATCGCTAGTAGCCTAAATACATGGTTAAACACCAAGATATTCAGTGGCGTGCACAGACATTTTGAGGGGCAGGTGCTCAAGTAAATTATATTATACTTTTTTTTGCTGACTTGGTCTGCTCTTTTTTCCCTCTACACCTATACCTCTTTGCCAAAAATAGCCGATCTACAAGCCCACAACGCCTCGCAGCGCGAGGCGTTGTGGGCTTGTAGATCGGCTATTTTTGGCTAAAGTTCTCCTCAGAAAAGGGATGCTAGGTTTATTATTTGAGTGGTTATGGTAAAAAGAAAAATCATATCACATAAAGAATTGGTGGACCCCCTGTAGTAACTCTGAGGACCCCCTAGGGGTCCCGGACCCCCTGTTGAAGACCCCTCCTGTAAACTGGAAAAAAAAACCTTTTTTTTTTCTTTTTTTCAAAAGGGCACTTCTGGTCAAGAGGGCAAAGGGCAGGCGCTCTAGCACCACCTAGAGTCTATCTGTGCACGTCCCTGAAGATATTAATGATAATAGAACTGGGCTGGGAACTACTGGACTATAAACCAAATTATAAGAACATAAAGGAAACTATGACACATTGACAAGTAAGTAAGTCAGTAATGAATGATTTACAGTGGTGGAAAAAGTACTCAACTGTTTTATTTATTAAGTATCAATACTACAATTTAGAAGTACTCTGTTATAAGTAAAAGTCCGGGGGAAAAAATCGAAATTTACTTGAGTAAAAGCACAAAAGTATTGGTATCAAAATGTACTTAAAGTACCAAAAGTAAAAGTACTAAAATGTTTGAAAATAGACGATCTACAAGCTCACAACGTGTCGCATCTGTGAGCTTGTAGATCGGCTATTTTCAAATAGCCTAGGTAAAAAATATGGTTAAAGTGGTTAATGTATATTTTATGTAATAATGTATATCTGCAAAGTAGCTAGTAACTAAAGTTTTCAAATAAATGTAGTGGAGTAAAAGTACAATATTTGGATCCGAGGTGTAGTGGAATAGAAGTAAAAGTATTGTGCATTGGAAATACTCAAGTAAAGTACAAATACCTCAACATTGTACTTAAGTAGAGTACTTAAGTAAATGTACTTGCTTATTTTCCACCACTGTGAAGGAAGGAAGGAAGGAAGGAAGGAAGGAAGGAATTAACGAATCAACCCAAAACCAGAGCACATTGGAATGCTGTTTATCCCTAAACAGAGAACACACAGTGGCAATATACCTGAGCACAGTGACTGAACCGACTGAAACACAGCCTCACCATTGAGAAAGACTGCCACAGGCATGACCTGGCAAGACAAGGTGGAAACTGAGCTGCACTCGGTTACCACCTGCCCACCATACCAAGACATGACAAAGACACACACTTTGTAGCTGCCATCAGAGTCAGATGTGTTTTTTGTTCATTTTTGTAACAAGTTAATAAGTTAGTTAATATTTTTGTTTTGTTTTGGTCAATTCATGTTTCTATCTATTCATGTGTGGTTTAATGTGCATACGAGGGGATTTATTATTCATGATGGAACTGATGACAATATTATTGGTTGTACTACATTAACAGGTGAAGCTAATTTAATTAATGAGCAACAGTGAATCCAATCAGAGCGACAGAGTCAGATCATTCTGAAGAGACAGCTCAAGCGTGCAACAAGCAAAGCGTTTAGTTAGGTTGTTGTTAAGAAGAATTCAAGACCCAAGTTTCCCCTTAGAGTTAATGTGGCCAATGAGGTATGCAATAGTGCAAGTTTATTTGTTTGTATTGTATTTTGTGTTTGTTCTCTTATGATCGTATAGTATATATTGTATGTAGAATTTGTTTTTGTGTTTATTCAGTTCTCACGGCATTTGAAGGCATTTAAAAGCGGCACTATTTGAACCCATGTCTCCTGCGCAAGTGCTGACATTTTTACCATGAGCTAATAGAGCCTGCCTGCTTGATCAGGGGATAAATAGAATCTTGTCAAACCAGAAACAGGATAGTGTCAAAGGTCATGTCTTACCTAGACACAGGATCTAAATGCCTCAATAGAAGAGCAGGGAGACCAAATACAACCACCCCAATTGTGTAGGTAATAACATACTCTACCATACAGATTGGACAAAATTACATTTTATTCATGAAGAAAAAAGTGACATAGTGTTGCTTTAAGGCATTCTAATGTCTGAGTCTAATGAGTCTAATGTCTGTATCAGAAAGAAGGCCAGTTGTGTTCGAGTTTGCAAACATGACTAATAACGAAACCTGAGCAGTCCAAGAGGTGCACGCACATCCCAAAATAACTGACGGGTGCTGAATTAAAAGCCGAAAAAAATAAATCCGTCTTAAAAAGCTCTGAGAATAACTTTATTAGATCTGAGTACAACGTTTCGACCTTCGTTTCGTACCCGGCGAAGACCACCTGTAGGTCATAACGTTGTACTCGTGAAGTTATTCTGGGAGCATTTAAAGACAGTGTGCGGATATTCCTCCTTCAGCTAATAATAATAAATAATACAACCTTCCATATCTGCTGCATGGGTGAAGTACAGCCATGTGCAAACACAGCTAGCATGATTTGTGAGGTGTTGTGACAGCAGAATGATGTACAGTGGAATACAACCCACCATAAAGACTATCCTAATCATTATATCTGCACTGTACTGATCTCAGTGCATGCTGTAGCACTACTGTACAACCAGAGCTAGACCTTTAAATACATTATTAAGTTTTTATGTTAAGTTATCCTTACTTTGCATACCTACACACCAGTGTTGATTTTGTCGACTAAAACTATGATGAAAAATGTTTGTTGACTACCTTTTTTCAAAAACTAAATAAAAACTAAGCTATGATGACTAAAACTAAGACTAAATATATTGACAATTTCATCAACAAATAAAAACTAGACTAAAATGTTAGAGAGGGACTAGTGGAGAAGAGATCCAGTAGAACTAAAAGACAAGTCATTTTATGTTTGGTTGTGTTTGGGTGTTGCGCTCTGAAAATAGCAGATCTACAAGCTCACAACGCGTCGCAGCGCGACGCGTTGTGAGCTTGTAGATCGGCTATTTTCAGCATGCAACCAAGTGTAAAATCAGCCATTACGACACCATCAAGGCACCGCCAAAATACATTTTAGACTACTAAATCAACTGTAGATTTAGTCGACTATAATCTTGTGATATTTAGTCGACTAAAACTAGACAAAAACTAAAACATTTCAGATGACAAAAATATGACTAAAACTAAATGGAATTTTATTCAAAAGGCTATGACTAAAACTAAATAAAAAGGTATAAAATGTATTCTTAACAGTAAACGCCCCATTTTGACATTTCGATTGCAAAGCTGCAATGTGACAGCTCTGTTTACACATGTCTTTATTGTATATTGTAAACACATTTCTGAGTCTTGGTTGTTTTCATTCCACACATGATTCTGGCAATGGGAAATGTTATGTGTTCCATGTCAATAAAGTCCCTTTGAATTGAACTGAATTTATTTGATTTGATATAAAAGAAGGGAGAGACAGACAGACAGACAGACAGACAGACAGACAGACAGACAGACAGACAGACAGACAGACAGACAGACAGGAGTGTGATCAGAACGCAGTGAGACATGGAGGTGGGGTGGGAGTAAGTAAGGTGAGACAGGTGAGAGGGGAGGGGGGTTAAAGTGTAGTGGGCGTGTCAGGGAAGGAGGGACCGGGAGAGAGAGGGGGGGGGGTCGAGACAGAGAGAGAGAGAGAGAGAGAGAGAGAGAGAGAGAGAGTAGGTAAGGAGGGAACTACTGTAGCGAAGGAATTTTTTGAGGAACTGAAAAAACAGTTGCAGAAGGAGGAGGAGGAGCGCAGACAGCACATGAAAACAAGCAGGAAAAGAAAGGAGAGACAGAGAGACAGACAGAGAGAGAGAGAGCGTGTTAGAGCAGGTAGTGTAGTAGTAGTAGAGTCACAGAGCAGCTGCAGCTTAATGACCAGTTTCTGCACAGAACGACAAAGCAAAACTTAAAGCAGGAATAGGAGACTGAAAAGCTTTGACAGAGAGAGAGAGAGTAAAGGAACACTAGAGAGACAGAGATAGAGTGTAGAGACAGCCGTTGTTGAACATCGATCCAAGGGGTTTCAGGAGTTTAATTGAGTGTGAGAGAGAAAAAGAAAGAGATTAGAGACAAAGACTGGAGCAAAATCAGTGGGAAATCAGTGAAAAAAGAGAGATTGCGAGAGACAGTGAGGGGGGAGAAAAACAAGCATATACATGCACTGGCTGACAGCGTGGACTGGACTTGAATGCATGGTCTATACTGACACCAGCGCACAACTAAGGAGAGAGAGAGAGAGAGAGAACCTTAGTCTGGGGTTAAAGTGCAGCTTGCCCAAGCATGTCTTTATTATTTTAGACAGTTAGACAGACAGACAGACAGACAGACAGACAGACAGACAGTTAGCTCACACTGTAACGGCACGATGTTGATGAAGGAATACAGAGTATGCATGCCACTGACTGTGGAAGAGGTAAGTGTGTTTGACTTTCCCATACTCGCTCACTCTCTCTCATTCACACACACACACACACACACACACACACACACACACACACACACACACACACACACACACACACACACACACACACACACACACACACACACACACACACACACACACACAGAGGATTAAACATATCCTTCCTCCTACTGTAACGACACAAAAAAAAAGAACAAAGGCAGGCGGGCTTTGGGTTGTGAATGTGAAACTGCATGTTGTTGCATTGTAATCTCAAAGGTTAAGTGCCAAGGAGATGATAAGAAAAGTTCACTTGCAGCAGGTTCGGTATACTATAGGCCTATTAGCGCAGTGGTTTTCAACCTTTTTCATGCCAAGGACCCCTAAATTGATATACATTTGGCCGCGGACCCCCATTTGAAAATGTTTTGTGCCAGGAACACCCAGAAGCAAAGATATCAGTTAATTCTCGCTTTAAAAAAATACAAATATTCAAAGATATGCATTTTTTTTTTCAAGGTTTTTCAAAAATAGCAGATATACAAGCTCATAGCGCGGCACTCGGTGCCGCGCTATGAGCTTGTATATCTGCTATTTTTGAATAGCCAAAGCTAAGCGGTTACAATGATTGTGACGCTATGTTAACTAATTTAGCTGGGGACCCCTTGGGTACTCCCTCAAGGACCACTGGTTGAAAACCACTGCTATAGCGGATAGGCTGTGTCAGTGTGTGTGTGCGCGCGTGTGTGTGTGTGTGTGTGTGTGTGCGTGTGCGTGTGTGTGTGGTATACAGCCTGCAATGGGCTCCTACGGGGCCCCGCGGTCCCCATCTGACAGGACCAACAAGCGCCACCTGGAGAGGCTGCTTCATAGCCCTGCTGTTGTATCCAAATTATCTCTCCATCTGTCTGTTTTTGTTACTATCTCTATGCCCCTCCCCCTGTTCACCCAATAACTCACTCACTGGCTCGCTCGCTCGTGCTCCTTCTTTTCTCTCTCTCAAACTTGTCGGACTGGTTGGGGCCTTTAGCCAAGAGGCAAACTGCAACAAAAAAAGCCGCTTTGGCCTGGAGCAGGGGAAACAAAACGGGGGAGTTTCCTTACTGGAGGGGGCAGGTGGGCTGAGGAGGGGGGGGGGGCTGTAGGACGCACTCTACACCAGTAGTGTGCAGTAACTAAGTACATTTACTCAAGTATACTGTACCTACGTATAAATTTGAGGTGCTTTTACTTTACTGGAGTATTTCCAATTGTCTATACTTTTACTTCTACTCCACTACATCTCAGAGGCAAATATTGTACCTTTACTCCACTACAATTATTTGAAAACTTCAGTTACTAGTTACTGATATACATTATTACGTTATAAAACATACATTAACCACTTTAGCCCTATTTTGTACCAAGGCTATTTGAAAATAGCAGATCTACAAGCTCACAACGCGTCGCACCGCGACGCGTTGTGAGCTTGTAGATCTGCTATTTTCAAACGTTTTAGTACTTTTACTTTTGGTACTTTAAGTACTGTACATACGAGAAGAGAAATGTGATGCCCCTGCCCCCCGGGACCCAACCTTGTGAGAATAGCCGATCTCACAAGCTCACGCGTTGTGAGCTTGTAGATCGGCTATTTTCACTCATTTTATTCTATCTTTAATGGAATTTCTTGAAAAACAAAAAATATATAAAAAAAAATATATATTTTGGAAAAAAACATCTATGTATTTTTTATACTGTAATCTTTTCAAATAAAAAAATGTGGGGAAAAAAAAAAGAGAGATATTTACCCGCAACCCATAAAGATGGGCATGCGGCCCAAACATGGGTCCGCGACCCAGTGTTTAGGAAACAGTGCTCTAACACACAACCTGCTGAGTGCCCTTCAAAGGGAACGACCTCCTCCCGCGCCCGTCTTTCTGCCATTAATCCTGGCTGTGACCATAGTACCAACAACAGAGACAAATGACGTCACACGATACGATTTTCCGAGTATGACTGCATGCAGGTCCCGCAGAAACTTTAAACTCCTTAAGCGAAATTGCCCTTGGACTCTTGCACTGATATCTGGAAGCCAGTGGTGGAAAAAAGTACTCAAATGTGTTTTACTTAAGTAAAAGTACCAATACTGCAATGTAGAAGTACTCTGTTACAAGTAATAGACCGGAATTAAAAATTGACTTGAGTAAAAGTACAAAAGTATTGGTATCAAAATTTTAAAAAGTAAAAGTACTAAAATGTACTAAAATGATACTAACATTTTTGAAAATAGCAGATCTATAAGCTCACAACGCGTCGCGATGCGGCGCGTTGTGAGCTTGTAGATCTGCTATTTTCAAATAGCCTTGGTATAAAATAGGGCTAAAGTGGTTAATGTACAGTATGTTTTAGAATATAATAATTTATATCTACAAAGTAACTAAAGTTTTCAAATAATTGTAGTGGAGTAAAAGTACAATATTTGCCTCTGAGATGTAGTGGATTAGAAGTAAAAGTATAGACAATTGGAAATACTCCAGTATAAAGTAAAAGTACATCAAAATTGCACTTAAGTAGCCTACAGTACTTGAGTAAATGTACTTAGTTACTTTACACCACTGCTGGAAGCACAGCCTGGCGGTTTTGAGGCAGGGACCAGGGTGGCCATTGTGTCTGAACATAATTGCAGAGTGACCACAATGAATGAACTCAACCCCATTAAGCTCAAATGAAGTGGCCAGCGTGAGAATAGAGGAAGGATGTGGCTCTCTGATGACATGTGATATTCACCGTGTGATAGTTTGTGTTGCTGTGGTCTCCACACACGTGACAGTTAGAGCAGTGGTTCTCAATATGGGGTCTGGGGGACCTCCCGGGGGTCGTTGAGGGGGTCCCGAGCAAAATGTGTTAATCTAGACCTGGAACTGTCTAATTTTTAGACTTGAGCTAAAAAGCATTATTTTACACTTTGGGCTATTCAAAAATAGCAGATCTACAAGCTCATAGCGCGGCACCGAGTGCCGCGCTATGAGCTTGTAGATCTGCTATTTTTGAAAATGTGTGAAAATGTGTGCAAATCTTTGAATACATATCTTTTTAAAGCGAACATTTGTAACTCAAATCTTTGCTTCTGGGGGGTCCCTGGAACAAAATATTTTGATGGGGGTCCGCGGCCAAATACATATCATTTTGGGGGTCCTTGACATGAAAAAGATTGAGCACCACTGATATAGAAACATACGTTTTTCAGAATACTGTTGAGATTTAGGAGACATGTAGAATCGGCTTCAGGTCTTAAAGGGAATCTAGCATCAAAATGTGTTTAAAGGGATAGTTCACCCCCGAAATGACTTTTTTTTTCCTATCGATTAGTCACCCCATGGAGACTTGAATTCATGGATATTTATTTTGTTTTGGTCGCATTCCTAAGCCAATAATTTGATGACCGGCAGCGGTTCCAGTAGGAGACACAATGGGTCTCCTTTGTATGTCCTACCGGAACCGCTGCCTATACCGGTGCGCTGGTCATCAAATCATTGGCTTAGGAATGCGAGAAAAACAAAAGAATATCCATTAATTCAAGTCTCCATGAATTGGAATATTTCTGAAACATTCTAACGACACAAATCTTGTATGGGGGTCCCTGGCAAACCATATATTCAGATGGGGGTCTGCTGCCAAATGCGTATTAATTTAGGGGGCCTTGACCTGAAAACATTTGAGAAGCACTGAGTTTAGACTCTAACTGATATCACTACAATTAACCTGTCTCACTCATTTAACACGTAACTCTGTCCTCTAACTGTTAGAGGACAGAGTTACGTGTTAAATGGGTGAGACAGGTTAATTGAAGTGAAATTCAAACAGGTTTTTGTTGTCACTCATACAAGTACAGCATGTGCAGTGAAACGTTAGCGTGACATGATGTGCCAACAGACTCTGCCAACAACAAATTATATAAGCTACTGTACATAACAGATTATAATACAAGTGAACCACTTTCAACTTGCCGTCTCTACTTTGGGCGCGTCATTATAGGCCAACATTTTCAAAGATTGATTTATTGATTCACGTTTAGAGTAGCCTTAGTTTTTTTTGACCAATTTTTTTTAGTCGTTATGCCAATGAATTCCTCCCCACTCATTTCTGTGCTGCCACTGCCCTACTCAGGGGTGGCGATTTATGTCCGCGCTATTGGGTGTGCAAAGCAAACTTTGCGTTTCTTTTCCGGGTTAATTCAGTTAATTTGGTACAAAAAATGTACTCCATGAAGTGAAGATGTCGGTGTTTTTTTCTTTTTCTTTTTTTGTGATGAGTTTGTGATGGGTGCTCGTCATTTCTCCTGGGTGCTTTAACCCCCGAGGCACCCACAGTATCGGCGCCCTTGGCAAATGCCAGGGAAGAGGCCCCCACCGCGAGGACGTAGCACCTCCATTCTCCTCCTCCCGTTGAACATTCCCTGCCGACAGGTTCCGCGCCAGCCCGTAGGAGTTGCTAGTATAGGGCGACAAAGATTTTCGCTATTCCTCACACAACAAAGTATAGGACTTTAAAAAAAAAAAAGTAGACAAGTAAAACATTAAAACTTTGGTAACAATAAGTGTATTGCCCAGGTCTGGTGTCCATTCGGTTCCATTTGTACGCTCTCAGAGTTATGGGGGGGTCTTTGAAATTAGAAAAGTTTAAGAACTGGGCTCCAGAGTCCCTCATACGCCCCAGGCTGCCCCCAAGTTCAATCTGAGCGCTGTCTCTCTCTCTATAAGCTTTCTAAAAAAGAGAAAGAGAGGAGAGACAACTGTTAGTGGGGCAGCCCAGGACAGTCTTGTTATTTGCCAACACTTTCTATGAAGCCCATTATGTCTATAATCTATTACAAACATACTTATAATGCATTATAATAATTATGAGTACTTATGACTGCTTATACTGTACATGTAATTACTCATCATTATAATCGGTTTATAGAGCACTTATAACCTTATAAATCATTATAAGATTTATGATTATTATTGCCATAAAGCATTGTGAGTATTTAAGAGCGCTTATAACTATAATTATACAGTGTTAATAATACATGTTAAGTTTTCTTTTTTTTTTTCTTTTTGTGGGGGAAAAAAAATGAAAGGTTGAGTGCCACATAGCTTCTGCAATGATTTTTCTTTAAGAAGTCTATTTCAATTTTGCGTCATTAGTCTGAATAGCTACTATCCCCCAAAGCAATTATGTTGTCTGGCTGATGTCTACTTTACAAAGCACATTGTCTAACTGATGTCTGACTTTGCAAAGACACGTTCGCCAACAACACAGCTGTCAGTGTGACGCAACCGTTTTCCATTCTTGTCAGTGGTGGAAATATTTTATTTTTTACTTACGTAAGAGTAACACAATGTGGATAAAGTATAAAATATGTCTTGAGTGGCTGGTTAATGTATGTTTTATAATAGTAACCTAAATCTGCAAAGTAACTAGTAACTAACGCCGCCAAATAATTCATTAATAAATAATAACAATGGAAACACTCAAACTAAAGTAAAAGTACCTCAGTTTGTACACAAGTACTTTACTTGAGTGAGTGTCATTTCCTGTCTGGGTGCTTCTGTCTGTGTTACAGAGAGATAATTCACATCAGTGTTATTTACACTGAGCTGGAGAGTCTGAGGTCATTAGAACAACATGTGACGTGAACGTTGACTCATTGTTTGATATGAAAACAACTCTGAAATCCTCACTGCTGACGATCAGCCGTTCAAGCACATTGTATTAGCGTAGCATGCTGCGTAAAACTCAACTGGCCTCTGTGTGAAAATACATACTGTATATTTGTTTTTGCACGATAGGATCATATTATGTATAATACTACTTGTGTATAATTGTGTTTAATAATAAATATGTATACACATTTATTATTAAACACAATTATACACAAGTAGTATACACAGTATAGTACTTCTTTCCTAGGAAAGATAACAGAATATAGTTGTGCTGGTGAGGTAAGAAACCCCAGGACATTGGTTCTCAAAGTGGGGTCCGGGGACCCCCAGGGGTCCTTGAGGGAGTTCCAGGGGGTCCCCCGCTAAATGATAGATTAGGCACCAAATGGACCCTTATGTACGGAGCCCCTAAAGGGCCATGCTGCAGGGTTTTTTTTTATCTCGTTCTAACGACATGTTTGTCGTTCTAACGTCTTATTAACTTGAGCGCTCGAGATCCTAGGACGTTCCCACATCATGCAGCATGGCCCTTTAGGGGCTCCGTACTTATGGGTCTGTAACTCTGAGAGTGTACAAATGGAACCAAATGGACCCTAACAGGATCATTTGGTTCCATTTGTACACTCTCCGAGTTAAATTGACATAGATTTTACAATATAAATTGCGGTCCAAGTGATAGAAATGCCATTAAATGGGGGACTGTAGCCCTAATGCATGTCAAACTGGGGGTCCTTGACATTAAAATGGTTGAGAATCACTGCTAGAGCCTTAAAAAATCTTCTCTTATGGGGGTCCCTGGCATATCTTTTGAAATGGGGGTCCGTGGGCTAATAAGTGTCAATTTGGGGGTCCTTGACATGAAAAAGTTTGAGAACGACTGGTTTACATTACACATACTATTAGAGTTATATTAGTATTTAAAAACAAAACAAATAAAAAGTAAAGTAAACATTAAAAAAAAGATTGCATTAAAAACACTATACAACATATCAAGAGAAAAGTGTTTGTATATATGTAGCAGAGTAGTTTGTAGTTTATCGGCCGGATGGGAACCAAGAGGTTCCTACTGTAGTTCGATCTTCAAGCTCACAACGCGCCGTGATGCGACGCGTTGTGAGCTTGAAGATCTGCTATTTTCAAACATTTTAGTACTTTTAGGTTTGATACTTTAAGTACATTTTGATAACAATACTTCTGTACTTTTACTCAAGTCAATTTTGAATTCTGGACTTTTACTAACAGAGTACTTCTACATTGCAGTATTGATACTTTCACTTAAGTAAAACATTTGAGTACTTTTTCCACCACTGGCGACAACGTCACCAGCCGAATCCCCCCCCCCCTCCCCCAGATTAGTGACGCCATAGGGTTCAAGCTGTTAATCTTGGGTCAAAGTCTGTGTCATCACCCTGCCTGTGATCCGTTTTATCTTGCTCATGAGCACACGTCAAACACAATGGACCGTAAAGTCCTGGCCTCCCCCCGTCCTTTGTGTTAGCACAGACATAAAGGAGGGAGAGGGCAAACATCATCAAGGTGATGATGGCCCGTTCTTTCCGGATTTCTCAATTCCCGTCGCTTATCACCCTGGGCCTGTCAGCGGCATGCAGTGGTGGAACGTAAACTAAGTACATTTCGTCGCCGCTGGGCATGCAGAAACCTCTTATGGCCATAATTCTAAGGCCTCGTACAAACAGTTAAAACACTCGACACAGGCTTTACGCATGCTTCATAGGGGGGGGGGGTGAAGCCGTTTCAATTCATTCCCTATGGCAGGGGTCTTCAACAGGGGGTCCGGGACCCCTAGGAGGTCCTCAGAGTTGCTACAGGGGGTCCGCCAAATCTCTGTGTGATAGGATCATTGTTTTTTACATTAACCACTTGAACCCTAGCATCCCTATTCTAAGGACAACTTAAGCCGAAAATAGCAGATCTACAAGCTCACAACGCCTCGCAGGGCGAGGCGTTGTGAGCTTGTAGATCTGCTATTTTCGGCAAAGAGGGGAAAAAAGAGCAGACCAAGTACAGAGTGAAAGTTTACTAAGTATCGATGGTTTAAGTCGTTAAATGTCAGAAAATACACATTAATATGACTCCAACATCTATGAAAAGCTTTAATCTGCAACACAATTTGATGTAATATATAGTGGGGGTCCCTGCTTCATCTCTCTCTCTCAGTTAGGGGGTCCTTGGCCTGAAAAGGTTGAAGACCCCTGCCCTATGGAAGTCACGTGGTTTTGATGCGCTGACTTGTTGCATGGGAGTAGGGGTGAAGCCATGAAGCCATGCGACAAGTCAGCGCATCAAAACCACGTGTTTTTTTCGTAAGTGAACGCACCGCTTGATCATACTGCAGCATCACACAAAAAGCACCAAAAGTAGCAGATCTGCATGCTCAAAACTAGCAAGCGCAAGTTTTGAGCATGCAGATCTGCTACCTTTGCTATTTTTGAATGTGAATCCTGAAAGGTTTTGGACATAATAGGGTTTCCTCCCAACAGAGGTGATTTACTCAAGTACTGTACTTTTGAGGTACTCTTCACTTTACTTGAGTATTTACATTTTTCAAAACATTATACTTCCACTACTCCACTACATCTCAGAGGCAATTATTGTCCTTTTTTACTCCACTTTTTTTTTAATTGAAAATTGTTGTCACATCTGAGTACTTTCACTTCTTCCACGACCGCTACAGTTTACAGTAGAGTGCATGGAAAGAAGGGAGGGGTTGGGGGGGGGGCGGGGATCTTCCAAATGGGAGGCTGCCTGGCTGAGAGCCTGTTAGTCGCCCCCGGTGTTTAAAAGCATCCATCTTTATGATTAATTACGGGCCATGAATACACGATAAGTAAATATTGAATGTTGACATTCCTCAGTAATTGGAAAGAGAAGCAGGAGTGTCCCGATAAAGTGAAGGAGCCACGAGTGAGATGACAAACCAATGCATCTCTCTCTACCCCCCCTTCCTCCCTCTCTCTCTCTCTCTCTCTCCCTCTACCCCCCCTCCTCCTTTCTTCCTCAATTACAATATTTTAATTACGCATCTGCTTTATTGCCGTTTCACACAGAGCGTATTTATTGCGAAAGCACGGGGGTAGCATAATTAATTCCATATTTACTGTAGAAAGATTGTAATGATGAAAAACACAAGAGATTTGGGGGGGGGGGGGGGGGGGGTGAGGGGGCGTACAATATACAATGTAGTTAACTCCACCAGGAGGTCATGTGTCCTTCCTGGGCTCCATGTGTTACTTTTTAATCCCTATATCCGAGTGGATCAGATTTGGATTGTGGGGGTAGTTCAAAACCAAACAAACAGCATGATGTCCATAATCATTTAAGTTTGATTCATCAAATACCATCTTTAACCCATTAAATCCGGGAACGCATCTGTGTCATTTTTAGATTTAAGGTATAAGCATTATGTTTATACTTTGGCTATTCAAAAATAGCAGATCTACAAGCCCATAGCACGGCACTCGGTGCCGCGCTATGGGCTTGTATATCTGCAATTTTTTTTTAAATCTTGAACATTTGTGTTGAATGCATATTATGTTTTTGAAACAACATTTTTCACTCAAATCTTTGCTTCTGGGGGGTCACCGGAACAACATATCTTGATGGGGATCGGCGGCCAAAAAAACACCATTTGGGGGTCCTTGACAAGAAGAAGTTTGAGCACCACTGATATAGCAACGATAGTTCTTCAGAAAAATTAAGACATTTGTTGAGACGTTTGACAGCTACAAATGTTAGCTTTAAAAATATATATATTCAAAGATTTGCAAAAATGTTCTAGATTTTTCAAAAATAGCAGATCTGCAAGCTCATAGCGCGGCACTCGGTGCCGCGCTATGAGCTTGTATATCTGCTATTTTTGAATAGCCCAAAGACATCTAAAATGACACATGATGCGTCCCGATCTAACCCTCGATGCTGAGTGCCAAGCAGGGGGGTATCGGGTACCATTTTCATTGTCATCGGTACGACTCGGCCGTGGGGCTTGAACCCCCGACCTCCCAATCTCATGGCCGGACACTCCAACCACAACAGACCACTGAGCCGATCCGACACTATCTGTATGATAATTAATAATGCACCACCTTGTTGGCGTGTGTTATCCCATCATGATCCTTTGCTCCTCTCTGTCTCTCTGTGTGTTTCCAGTATAAGATAGGTCAGCTGTACATGATCAGCAAACACAGCAGTGAGCAGAGTGGCGGTGGAGAAGGTGTGGAGGTGGTGAAGAATGAACCGGAAAACCACCCTCAACACGGCCTGGGGCAGCTCACCGAGAAACGCATTTACCTCAACAGGTATGAGAGGTCACCACGGTTTAGCACAATGAGCACATCAACACACACACACACACACACACACACACACACACACACACACACACACACACACACACACACACACACACACACACACACACACACACACACACACACACACACACACACACACACACACACACACACACACACACACACACACACACACACACACACACGCACGCACACACACACAACACCAGTGTTGATTTCGTCGACTAAAACTATGATGAAAAATGTTGGTCGACTACCTTTTTTCACTGCCGAAAACTAAATAAAAACTAAACTACGATGACTAAAACTAAGACTAAATATATTGACAATTTCCACAACAAATAAAAACTAGACTAAAATGTTAGTGAGGGACTAGTGGAGAAGAGATCCAGTAGAACTAAAAGACAAGTCATTTTATGCTTGGTTGCGCTCGGGTGTTGTGCTCTGAAAATAGACGATCTACAAGACTATGACTAAAACTAATTCAAAATGTGCTGTCAAAATCCACGCACTGTATTTTAGGAAAGCAATTTCTTAACATTTTTAACCCTAACCCATAAGAGTGAAAATATCAGGCACTCAGGTATCGCAGTGGGAAAAGTATCTATCCACCACCGCGGAGGTTGTGGGTTCAAATCCATCACGGCGCGTCCGGCTTTTCAAGCGTCTATACCGGTATAATTTTAATAACTTACAGTATGGTGTGTGTGATATGAAATGTGAGCTTACCATAATCACAGTAATCCTTAATCATATTCCATCATATTCAAACAAAATCACTGTATTTTATTAGATATTATATTGATATTATAGCTATTTTCTCCAGCTCCCTGTGGTGCATGAACCCCCCACCACTACTGTGTGGGGTGGGTCTATGATGGACCCGCCACACACAATAGTGGTGGTCCCCAGGTTGCTCTTAGTCAGGATGGTGGTCCCTGGGTCAAAATCAGTTGAAAACCCCTGGTCTATACAAACCCAATTAGCCCATGTTCGGGGGAGGGGAGGGTGTCTCTGCATGTACTCCTACGGGCTGGAGGCTGCACCTGTCAGCAAGGAGTGTTGGGCGGGAGGAGTATAGAACCAAGGCTCTACGTCCTCCTGGTGGGGGCTCCTCACTGGCAGGTGAGTCAGTAGGATACAGCAGCAGTGACAACACAGGAATGTGTGTGGGGAGGAATCAATTGGCACAACGACTACATTGGGGAGAAAAAGGGGTAAAAATCGTCAAAACAAAAAATACAGATATACAAGTTCACGATGTGTCACAGGGCGAAAGGTTGTGAACTTGTAGATCTGCTTTTTTTGGTGCGCGACAAGTATAAATCAGGCATAACTCCAACTCCAACCCCAACCCATAAACCTATGACCTCTAAATGCCAAAGGCTAAAAGCATAACTCCAACTCCAACCCCAAGCTATAAATCTAACCTCTAAAAATGCCAACTCTCAGCTACTTAAGCCATACTTTAACTAAAAAAAGAAACAGGTTCTTCTGCACACCTAGTGTAGGTACTTCAAGGACAGGTGCGTAGGAGCAGGGCAGGCAGTCAATGCATGAAAAAAAGTAATTCCGCACACTGTCTTCACTCACAGAGTGTTTATTGAGAATGCAATGTTTGCACTGACCTTCAGGTATCAATCTCAATAAATACTCTGGCTGTGAGTGAAGACAGTTTTATCCATTAAAAAATTTATCTTATGAGAACCGTGAAAATTGTCCTCACAACGTCTATTTCTCTAATTCTACTACTTATGGGGGACATTTGGCCCTCGCAAGTATTGTAATACAAGTACACACAGACAGACATTCACCTACAGCAGGGGTTCCAAATTGAAACTTATTAGGCCGCGGACCCCCATTTCAAAAGATATGCCAGGGACCCCCATAATAGAAGATGTTTTTACGGCTCTAGCAGTGATTCTCAACCATTTTAATTTCAAGGACCCCCAGTTTGACATGCATTAGGGCTACAGACCCCCATTTAATGCCATTTCTATCACTTGGACCGCAATTTATTGTAAAATCTATGTCAATTTAACTCTGAGAGTGTACAAATGGAACCAAATGGACCCGTTAGGGTCCATTTGGTTCCATTTGTCCCGTTAGGGTCCATTTGGTTCCATTTGTCCCGTTAGGGTCCATTTGGTTCCATTTGTACATTCTCAGAGTTACAGACCCATAAGGGTCCATTTGGTGCCTAATCTATCATTTAGGACCCCCTGGAACTCCCTCAAGGACCCCTGGGGGTCCCCGGACCCCACTTTGAGAACCAATGACCTACAGTATGCAAGCTCAAATGCACATAGTGAACATAATGCAGACACACACGCACACACACACACACACACACACACACACACACACACACACACACACACACACACACACACACACACACACACGGCAGAGTAAGTAGATTGCAGTGCAGTGGTGTTGACTCAGTGTGACCCAGTGCAGTTCCAGTCAGATCTATCACCACTCGATGTAATTGTGTGAATGTAAGCCGTACAAATGAAGGCCGTACTCAGACCTGCCTGTGGCTAATTCAGCTAGAAATGACACCAAAAGCACTTAGGCGTGCTCCACTTCCATCACTCTGTCTCTCCACCACCACCACCCCCTCTCCCTCTCCCTCCATATTTCTGCCTCTCTCTATCTCTATCTCGCTCAACCTCTCTAATTCAGTGATTTCCAACCTGTGGGCTGGGGCCCACTGGTGGGCCATGAGGATGTTGCAAGAGGGCCATCAAATAATAGGCTCTATGCACAGCAGCCATATTGGACAGAAATTGGGCCCCTTCCTTGCTTCCTTCACAGGTGTTACCAATGACACTAATGAAGGCTCTGTTCCATTTAGTGTAGCGCAGTGGTTCTCTAACTTTTTAATTTCAAGGACCCCCATAACTCTCTCAAGGAACCATGAGGGTCACTGGACCACACTTTGAGACCCACTAGTATTTCTAGTGAGCCAACATGCACAACCTCAGCACCCTGACTCTGTTTGGCCAGAATGGAACAGAGCCTTCATTAGTATCATTGGTAACACCTGTGAAGGAAGTAAGAGGATGCCCAATGTTTCTCCAAAATGGCTGCTGTGCATAGAGCCTATTGTCAAAACCCTTCAGACTTTAGTGATACTAATATACAGTAGAAAAACAAAATGTAAAATAAATAAAATGTCTCGGTATGCTTTTGTTTAAAACCTTGACATTTTGATACAGATAAATATGAACTTACTGTATACGGTGTTGGTTCCATTGATTCAAGCCGAAACACGATCCATTGATTGATCATTAAAGTAAACAAACAAGTTCCTTTAAATGTCTCCAATGAGAATATATTCCAAAAGTAATCCAAGAATAATCCAACAAAAACTGCTGATCTTCTTACTGTCCAAAAATCTAGTAATCCTCAAAGTCAGAAAACCTCTCACCCAACCTTTATGTCAGGAGGCCCTGAGAGGTTCCTTTGTTTTGTTGTTTTACCACGGTTTTCCGTTTACTACTCACTATGGGATATCAGCGCCCCCAGGCGATGTACAGAGCAACACACACGCTCCCGATGCCAATTCACTGATTGGCTTAGGGTATGTCACGAGTCCGGAAGACCCGGGAGTACAAAAGCTCCACGTGACATAGGCTCTTCCTCTTTTCACCACTCTGCATGCGAATGCGCAGACAGCTATCACACACAACAGTTAAGTATAAAGATTTTTTCAACGTAACCCAAAGCGGGAATAAGGAGTATTCCCCACGGGAAAAATCTTGCTACTTATAAGTCATCTCCCGAGACTTATATAAAAATTTTCCTGAATTATCTTCTAAGTGTTTTCATTCATTCTTGGTCTGTTTTGAAAAAACGCCGGTTAGCGGCTATGTAAGCTAACCGAGTTGCTAGGCTAACGCTAGGAGCTAGGCTACTAGCTAGGCCTTTAGCCTGTTGTTTTCCCAGACCGAGGACCAAGATGAAACCACCGTGGAGTGGCAGGTTCGCGGAAAGCGACCTCCTCGTCGCCGCAGACGACCCCCACCGCGTCTGCATCCACTGCTGGGGGGTCGATCACGCGTTCTGCGCCGGGACCCACCCGGGCGAGCCAGATGCGTGCCCGAACTGCGCGATGTTCACCGTTCCTCAACTCAACGCTCGGCTTGTCAGGGCTAGGACCCTGGTCGGCTGGACTAGACGAGACAACGGTGAGGCCTCCACCGAGGAAGAGATCCTCGATCCTGTGGCGGCTGGTTTCAACGAATGGCTAGCCTCACTAAGCAACAGGTTGTTAGCAGCGCTGTTCTAGCTTAGCTTGCTCGCTAGGACAACACCAGCTCGTTAGCCTCCTCTGGCCGGCGTCTGTACCATGAAGGACGAGACTATACGCCGACATCCAGCGTGAGGGCTCCTGGATGAAGAGCAACCGCGAAAAGATTCATCGGGTGCTTTGAGACACATAAAACGTTTTCATAAGAGTATGTTGAACTGTTTATGCTGTTTCCACTGTCTCTGTGCTTTATTTTGTTCCATTAAAAATTCCCAAAATACACAAGCACAATATCCAGCCCCGGTCAGGAGGTCACGACGCTAGGGGTCCCAGGTGGTCCCCGGGCGTTGATGGCCTCCTCTAATAAGCCCATTGTGCCTGTCAGGCCTGACTTGACAGCATGATAGACACTGATGGGATACTTCTCTGCCTGTTTTCAACAACTGTCGGGGGGCATCGACTCATTGGGATCACTAGGTGGTCCCCGTGTTGATAACCCCCCCTTATAAGCCCAAAGCGCTTGGACTGTCCCTTGGCGACTTTCCAAACGCTGCTGGGATACATTGTAGACATGCTTGAATAAAATGCAGGTAATGTAAACCTTACGAGCTGGTCAGCTGAAAGCTAAGTGCTACCTGTAGCTAGAATAAGCTAAGCTAGGCTAAGCTAAAGGCTAAACTAGGCTAAGCTAAAGCTAAACTAGGTAGCCCGGCCACGCCGGTCGGGGGGCATCGACTCATTGGGATCACTAGGTGGTCCCCGTGTTGATAACCCCCCCTTATAAGCCCAAAGCGCTTGGACTGTCCCTTGGCGACTTTCCAAACGCTGCTGGGATACATTGTAGACATGCTTGAATAAAATGCAGGTAATGTAAACCTTACGAGCTGGTCAGCTGAAAGCTAAGTGCTACCTGTAGCTAGAATAAGCTAAGCTAGGCTAAGCTAAAGCTAAACTAGGTAGCCCGGCCACGCCGGTTTGTACCCTCTGTCCACTAGGGGGCGCCAGAGCGTCACTGTGGGACGGAGGGTTCACAAATGGCCGCCGGGTCAAGGGTCGGACCCAGTGACCCGCTGTGTTTACAATCTGTTGAGTACCGTGTCACGCCAGCCTCTGGGGGGCGACAGAGCGCTTCCTTCAGGGAAGGCGGCTCCGTCGCCTCCCCCAGCCAGGCCAAGGGGCCTAGATAAGATGGCGACGGACTTTGTGAACACCAAGGGAGCAGCGTGGGATGCTTCCGTACTCAGTCACGTGACCCCCACGCGTTTACCGTCAGGACCAGCGCTACTTCTCTTCACTGTCCCTAACGGTGGATTAGGTCACCTGTTTCATGGAAACGGATGTCAACGTCTCCTCATTCCTGGTGAGTTAGCCGTCACCAGCTGTGGTACCTGCTAGGTTAGCATAGCCTCCAGTCTGGCTGCTGTTGTTTCACGTAGCGGCTAATTAGCCTCACTAACATCGACACAGTTAAAGAGCAGTGTTGTTTTGGTGCAGCGCTTAGCCAGCCCCCCCCTAAAAACAACGCTGCGGTGGCCATAGCTCTTGGTTAGCCAAACAGCTTCAGGTAGCAGCTAAAGGCTTAAAGCGACCTGTAGCTAGGCTAGACTAGGCTAGGATGAGCTTACAAGCTAAGCTAGTTAGCCCTTTGTCTGCACTACCACGATGGAGGCTCCGGTTCATCGGGTGCTTGAGACACACATAAATTGTTTTCATAAGAGTATGTAAAACTGTTTATGTTGATTACACTGTCTCTGTGCTTTATTTTGTTTCATTAAAAATGTCCTAAAATACACAAGCATATTATCCTGCCCCGGTCAGGAGGTCACAACGCTGGGGGTCCCAGGGGGTCCCCGGGTCGATGGCCTCCTATGAGCACTTTGTGCTTTGAGACAGACATAAATTGTTTTCCATAAGAGTATGTTAAACCTGTTTATGCTGTTTATACTGTCTCTGTGCTTTATTTTGTTCCATTAACAATGTCCTAAAATACACAAGCACATTATCCTGCCCTGGTCAGGAGGTCACGACGCTAGGGGTCCCAGGGGGTCCCCGGGTCGATGACCTCCTATGAGCCCATTGGGCTTTGAGACACACATAAAGGGTTTTTCATAAGAGTATGTTAAAACTGTTTATGTTGCTTTCACTGTCTATGTGCTTTATTTTGGTCCATTAAAAATGTCCTAAAATACACAAGCACATTATCCGGCCCCGGCCAGGAGGTCACGACGCTAGGGGTCCCAGGGGGTCCCCGGGTCGATGACCTCCTATGAGCACATTGTGCTTTGAGACACACATAAAGGGTTTTTCATAAGAGTATGTTGAAACTGTTTATGTTGTTTATACTGTCTCTGTGCTTTATTTTGTTCCATTAACAATGTCCTAAAATACACAAGCACATTATCCAGTCCCGGTCAGGAGGTCACGACGCTAGGGGTCCCAGGGGGTCCCCGGGTCGATGACCTCCTATGAGCCGTTGTGCCTGTCAGGCCTGTTTCACAGCATGGTAGACACTAGCGGACGCCACAGTACGAGTCCACTGGACCGCGTGGCGACGTCATCGGTCCCAGTGGAAACGGGCACGTTGTCCACGGGACTGATAACAGCGGCGCCCCCTCCCGACTCGCTCGCTCGGTGAGCAGCTTTTGGGAGGGTTGCAATCCGAATCTGTTTACTTTCCCAGTACATCAGCGTTGCACTGTGTTTTTTACTGGTTAAGCTCAGTACAGCAGTAACACACTGTGGTTGTACTGATCAGCTCCCCTGAACAACAACAACAACACATTGTGGTTGCACTGGTGTGTTTTCCATATGCCTTGTGTTACTTCCTATGTCTGACGAGTGTTTCTCTCTCAAACGGAAGATAGAAGCAGCCTTGACTCTGAGAGAGGAGGCCTCTCTCCTGAGCAAGGGCGTCATCAGAGAAATATCTACGAAACAGAACCAACTGGGGTTTTCTGTTCAAAACTTTTTTCTGATGAGAAGAAAAGGGGGGGGGGGGGGCGTACGGCCCTCTCTGAATCTGAAGGGCCTCAACAAGTGCCTAATGGGTTCCTTTTCAATGTTGACGACCGTGAAGCCGTTGCGAACGGTACGTCAGGGGCACTGGTGGACGGGCATCGACCTCTAGGTTGCTTGCCTCCACGTTCCAATCTGGCCTCCACACAGAAATTTCCTGCACTTCGGCTACAAAGGGGAAGTGTACGAGTACATGGTTCTCCCTTTTGGTATGTCGTTGAGCCCGCGGGTGTTCGTAAAGTGTACCAATGCGGCCATTGCTCCACTACGGAGACAGGGAATCCGTCTGTCGACCTACATCGACGTCTGGTTAATAGCCGCGGGCTCGGAGTGGGAGGTGGCGCGGCACACGACCGTGGCCATCTCCCACCTGACGTCACTGGGTTTCACAATCAACGCCCAGATGAGCGTTCTGGTTCCGTCCCAGCGGGCCACCTTCTTGGGGATCTCGCTGGACTCGAACACGCTCAGGGCACGCCTATCCAAGGAGAGGATAGACAGCGTTTTGGCTTTGTGAGGTCTTTCCGCCAGGGGCGTCAAGTTACTTACAAACAATGCATTTAAGCGGTGGGTCTTCTGGCTTCGGCCACTCACTTAATCCGCTAAGGCAGGCTCTACATGGGACCTGCTCAGAGGTGGCTGAGGGCTCTTCGGATCCCGCCCACCTCAGGTCGTCGCTCAGTGACGGTGTCTCCATGGTGCATGGAGGCACTCAGACCAGGGTCACGAGCAACCTTTCTGTCCCAGGGGGTCAGTATAGGAGCTGTGATTTCGTGTTGGACGGTCTAGCGCGCAGATGACGCTATGGTGCGACTCACGACTCGCATCCATACAGGCGTCTCATGTGCCGGGCCTCCAGAACCGCGGAGCGGACCTGCTGTCCAGAGGCGGTCTCAGTTACGGAGAGTGGTTTTCGATCCGAAAGTGGCGGACCAAATCTGGTGTAGGTTCGGCCGCCCCCAGATCGATTTGTTTGCTTCCGAAGAGAACGCAAAGTGTTCTCGTTTTTTCTCAGTGAAGGCGGGGGACCGCTCCATGGGCATGGACGCCTTGGCACACAGTTGGCCGAGCGAACTGCTTTATGCCTTCCCGCCAATGGAGTTGATCCTTCCTACGTTGGAGAGGATCAGACTCCTGGGTTTGTCGGTGTTGCTGGTGGTCCCAGCGTGGGGCACGTGGAGATCGGAGATAACTCCGCTCCTTTAAGACGTGCCTCTGGCCCTCCCTGTCCTCGTGGACCTGCTGCGGCAGGGAGGGGACGAGGTGTCCCACGGACGCCCTCAGGACCTAGACCTGTGGGTTGGCCCGTGAAGAGGGCAATTTTAAGCTCGTGTGGCCCCCCCGCTGACGTGGTGGCTACCATTCAGGGCGCGAGGGCCGTGTCCACGAGGAATGCTTATGATGTTAGATGGAATATGTTCGCATCTTGGTGTCTGGAGCAGTCACCGGTGGTGATGGCTTTCCAGGCCTCGGTGTGTAGCATTCTCACTTTCTACAAAAAAGGTTAGCCCGGGATTTATCCTTCTCAGCAGTAAAGGTGTATTTATCGGCCATTCGGCTTGCCACGAGGCGTTCGATGGCAAGACGGTGGGCCAGCATCCATTAGTGCGCCGGTTGCGGCGCCAGGAGAGCTAGACCGGTTAACAGGCCACTGTTCCCAGTCTGGGATCTGACGGTGGTGCTGGATGCACTGTGCCGTCCCCCGTTCGAGCCTTTTGAGTCTGCTGATTTGAGGATCGTCAGTCTCAAAACGGTCCTCTTGGTGGCCCTGTCTACGGCTAAACGGGTCAGCGACATGCACGCGCTCTCGGTGAGTCCGGAGTGCATGAAGTTCCTGAACAACGACAGAAGGGTTTTGCTTAAACCCGACCTGACGTTCGTTACAAAGACCGGGGTGGTGGCCCCAGACCCGGTTGAGTTGGTGGCTTTTCATCCGCCTCCCTTCGTTTCGGCGGAGGATAAGCGGTTGCATTGTCTCTGTCCAGTGAGAGCCCTGAAGCTCTATTGTCAGAGGACAGCGGCCAATCGTTCATCGACGCAACTCTTTGTCTCTTTTGGCGTGGGGGTTCAGAGGAAGGCGGTCACTAAGACGACGCTTTCTAGATGGATCCGAGATGCCGTTAAGCTAGCTTATGTCAGCAGTGGGGCCCCAGTCCCGGGGGGTCTGAGGGCCCACTCTACTAGAGGCATGGCTACGTCCTGGGCTCTCTGCAAGGGGGCTTCGATCCAGGAGATCTGTGCAGCGGCAAATTGGTCGTCTCCTTCGACTTTTGCGGCCTTTTACAGCCTGGACGTGGCGGCGGCGTCCTTGGCGCGCGCGGTCCTAGGTGTAGCAGATGCCTCCAGGCCAGTGAAGGGAAGGGAGTAGGCTTGGGGCTTTTCTCCCTATCTCTCGACTTCCTCTGGGGTTTCCATGAGACCAGCTGGGCTGGCTCCCAGGAGATGGGGCCCTGTTCCTCATATTGAGTTATGAGGCAGGCCTGTGTCTGCCTGTTAGTAAATAGGCGGACTCTGGAGCCTGTCAGGGCCTAGTCTTTATTATCTATCCCGCGCCCCAGCCCGGTGGGTTGGGGGCGCCCGTGGGGCCGTAGGTCACGTCCGTGTGGGCGGGACCTAGGGGCTGAGGGGCGTGCGGGCCTGTCAGGGTTGTGTGGCTCATTACCTCAAGGGGGGTTTATGAATCCCATAGTGAGTAGTAAACGGAAAACCGTGGTAAAACTAGAGGTTACGAATGTAACCCCGGTTTTAGTAGGTTTGGAGTTTACTACTCACCAGACACCCCTTTCTGTGCGCATTTGGCATGCAGAGAGGTGAATGTTAAGAGGAAGAGCCTATGTCACGTGGAGCTTTTGTACTCCCGGGTCTTCCGGACTCGTGACATACCCTAAGCCAATCAGTGAATTGGCATCGGGAGCGTGTGTGTTGCTCTGTACATCGCCTGGGGGCGCTGATATCCCATAGTGAGTAGTAAACTCCAAACCTACTAAAACCGGGGTTACATTCGTAACCTCTAGTTATGTATCAACAGAATATAAAGCATCAGAATATCTTCTTTCGACCCTTATTCGGGTCTTAAAGTTCATTGGCCACAATATTCAGTGGTTTAAAACGTTCTGATTTGGTTTACAGTGTAGGCTTAAAAGAGACTCTTTTTCAAACCACCACACCAAACATTCTTTTCACACCTAAAATGGAACCCTGGGCCGGCCCACTTCCTGCACCTTTATAGATGTTCCTGGTACATCACTTCCTTCTTCTTCTTCTTCTTCTTCTTCTGTTTGGTTTCCGGCAGGCTGTACACTGACAGGTGTAATGCTGCCCTCCACAGGCGAGGGGTGTTTACTGTTTTACCCTATACTTTAGAATACAGATCAGTAGAGTGGAGAAAGCTCAGGACTGCTCTTCCAAGTTTCTGAGAATTCACCTCTGGAGTAAAAATAGTCTTAAAGGAGAAGACTTTGATCCCCTGGTCTGCCAGTTCTACATCACTTCCTGGAACTTTTCAAGGCTATAATTAAGAAGGTACAGCCTACGGGCCTGCCATTGACACGCATCGGAGCCAAAGCTGGAACCAGAAGTTTGGTGAAAGACATTGAAGTCTATGGCATCTGGCTGGACCAGCTTGAGAACAAACACTATATATTTTTTTACTGCGTCCTTTGTCAGTTAATCGGTTCAGGAATATAAAAGAAAACATATCACAGGTTTTTTTCCAATACATTTTTTTTCGATGTGCACTCTGTATAATTTTATTGAGGCATCCAAACAGCAGCATGTATCGTTTCTGGCAGTGTTGCCAGATTTTGGGAGAGAAATAAGCAACCATGTCTAGGAAAACAAGCCCAAAAGAAGCAACTAGGGCACTATAGGCCATTATGAGCACTTTTAAACCTATATACTGTATACATTGAAAATAGCAGGTCTACAAGCTCACAACGCGTCGCGATACAACACATTGTGAGCTTGTAGATCTGCTATTTTCAAGAAATCTTGAAATAAAATGTGGGATATTTTAAGATGTTTTAAATGGGGGTTAGGGACAAATACATATGAATCATTGAGAACCACTCGTCAAAATAATTGAAACATTGAGACGCAAGCCCAAAAAAAGCAACCCGCAACTACCAATATTTACGAGCAACTTCGCCGAAAAATAGCCCAAAGTCGCTTATAATAAGCGGACATGGCAACACTGGTTTCTGGCTCGGCAGTAGTCTCGCGATACTTTGGCACGTTCGGAAACTTACTTTGTGCTCTTTAGATACTGTAGCTCAATAAACGTATACAGTGTACACATCAAAAAGCAACACAGCAGAAAACAATGTGTGATATGTCTTCCTTTTTTTCCATAAGCAATGAGACAAAGGTCTCAGTCATTCAGAGATAGTTTTTGTTCATGAGCTGGTCCACCGGGCTCTCATTGACTCCAATGCATTCCACCAAACTCCCGGCTGCAGTCTGGCTCCCATGGTGCGACGAATCTGATGGCTGGAATTGCATGATAGCGAAAATGACGTAGATGACCGTACCTTCTTTTTATATACCTTGTAACTTTTACTACGTGTGCTGCTTTTTCCCCACAGCGCCCCCTATGTGAACCGTACATTTAGGTGTTAAATCATTGAGACCTGAAGCCGATTCTACATGTCTCCTAAATCCCAACAGTTTTCTGAAAAACGTATGTTTCTATATCATATTATCAGTGGTGCTCAATCTTTTTCATGTCAAGGACCCCTACAATGTATATGTATTTGGCCACGGACCCCCATCAAAATATTTTGTTCCAGGGACCCCAAGAAGCAAAGATTTTAGTTAAAAATGTTCGCTTTAAAAATATATATGCTCAAAGATTTGCACACATTTTCAAGATTTTTCAAAAATAGCAGATCTACAAGCTCGTAGCGCGGCACTCGGTGCCGCGCTATGAGCTTGTATATCTGCTATTTTTGAATAGCCCAAAGTGTAAAATAATGCTTTTTAGCTCAAATCTAAAAATGACAAAGTTCCAGGTCTTAATGGGTTAAATATTCAACCATCTTTTTAGCCAATATATTCCCTTTGTTATCACCAAGTATGTTATGTTTCTTTCCATACTAGAAATATAATATTTCACACATGTATGTGGCAGTGTCACAAACATGCTGTGAAAGTGCACGCGAACGCTTTTGAGATGTTCAGGTGCAACCTTTTCTGATCCAGAAAAGGTTGGGAACTGCTGCTCTGTGTATTTCTTTCTCTCTCTATCTCCATATCGCTCAACCTCTCTCGCTCCTCTTATTTGTTTTTCCTCTATTTCTCTTTTTAATTATACATTTTTTCTCCCTTTCCCCCCCCTGTCTCTCTCTCTCTCTCTCTCTCTCTCTCTCCAGTAAACTTCCGTCGTGGGTCAAGGCGTTTGTACCCAGGTTCTTCTATGTGACAGAGAAGGCCTGGAACTTCTATCCTTACACCATCACAGGTCAGTGTGTGTGAATGAATGAATGAATGAATGAAAATGTATTTTCGTGTCATGCTACCATTTTGGCCCATCCCATATGGGATTATATGACACATTGCAAAGAAAGAAAACAAAACATTAACAGTCCATTAACCGTCCTTCCTGTTCATATTACGTCCTTCCTTATAACATACCACTTAAATAAAACATGCGTACAGTACTTATATGAACAAAATAAACAAAATAAAAAAAGACAATGCCATTTTACATGTAAATGGCCCTCCTCCTCATTGACCAGGCCTTGTCAAGAAATTAAGCAAATGAAAAAATGTCATGTTGAAAGAGACATTTCAGTTTCTCTGAATCCTCCAACCACACAAATTCATACTTAGGATCTACCTTATTAAAAAGTATCTGCCTGATAGAGTTGTAGAATGGACAATACAAAACAAAATGCATTTCATTTTCAATTTCATTAGATAGATAGATCTTTATTGTCATTGTACATGTACAACAAAATTAAATTATTATTAAGATCACACAAACCACATAATCTATCCTTCTCAACCGTGCCTACATATCTACCCGTCTCAATATGAAGACCAAGTATGCGGATGTGTGTGTGTGCGTGCGTGGTGGTGTTTAATCTCCACCTGGGCATACTAAAATCCTGTATATGTGACCTTTCTTTACTTTTTCTTTCTCACATTTAGTGTCGACATAAAAAAATACCCCTTTTTCTCTCCAATTTGAACTCTAGTAGTGTTCCTGTGTGTGTGTGAGTGTGTGTGTGTGTGTGCGTGCGTGCGTGCGTGCGTGCGTGCGTGCGCGTGCGTGTGTGTGTCTGTGCGCGTTCATGTGTGCGTCCATGTAGCTGCTCGGGCGTGTGTGTGCGTGCATGTGGGTTGGTGTGCATGTGGGTTGGTGTGTACTTGTTTTAGTATACATGGTATCATTCTCACACTGATGCATAATATAGAAGCTTATCTAACTTTAACCTCTGCTTCCACAAACCTGATCTATTATTTACTGCCTTGTGTATGATGTAAACGCATGCCTAGCATTTCTCTAGGCCTGGCTGTGTGTGTGTGTGTGTGTGTGTGTGTGTGTGTGTGTGTGTGTGTGTGTGTGTGTGTGTGTGTGTGTGTGTGTGTGTGTTGCAGAGTGTGTCAGTAACCATGTTCTTTTCTACCCATATGGAACTGGTGCGCTGCTGCAGAGTATACAGTAAGTACACACACACACACACACACACACACACACACACACACACACACACACACACACACACACACACACACACACACACACACACACACACACACACACACACACACACACACACACACACAGACTTCATAATATTCTTCATTTAACATGTCCTCGCACAATTTTAGTGCACGTAACCCACCTCTCTCTCTCTCTCTTTCTCGCCCCCTGCACTCCCCTCTTGTCCTTTCCTCTCCTCAACCTCTAGGTGTCCTTCCTGCCAAAGTTCAGAATCAGAATTGAGACGCGCTTTGAGGACAACAATGGCTGCAACACCAATGTAAGTATGACTGACTGCTACAGCAGAGAGAGAGAGAGGAAGAGAGAGAGAGAGAGAGACAGAGGGAGAGAGAGAGGGGGAGACGGAGAGAGAGACAGAGACAGAGAGAGAGAGAGCAGTGGCGTGCACAGACATTTTGAGGGGCAGGTGCTCAAGTAAATTATACTTTTTTTTGTTTACTTGGTCTGCTCTTTTTTCCTTCGACACCTATACCTCTTTGCCAAAAATAGCCGATCTACAAGCCCACAACGCCTCGCGCTGCGAGGCGTTGTGGGCTTGTAGATCGGCTATTTTTGGCTAAAGTTCTCCTCAGAAAAGGGATGCTAGGTTTCGAGTGGTTGAGGTAAAAAGAAAAATCATATCACATAAAGATTTGGCGGACCCCCTGTAGTAACTCTGAGGACCCCCTAGGGGTCCCGGACCCCCTGTTGAAGACCCCGGCTGTAAACTGGGGAAAAAAGGGCACTTCTGGTCAAGAGGGCAAAGGGCAGGTGCTCTAGCACCTCCTAGAGTCTATCTGTGCATGTCCCTGAGAGAGAGAGAAAGTGAAAGTGTCTGGGGACAGAGAAGGAGAGAAGGCAGAGTGAAATGATTTTTAATACATTTTTGATTTGTATTATTGTTTTCAAGTTGGACCCCCCAATGGTTATTATTATTTCTGGGCC